>NC_021163.2:19659495-19667928 GCF_000331145.2 Cicer arietinum | reverse complement strand
TGTGATGAACTTTTTTGAGGCTGTAGCTCTTTCTCTGTTTTAGTGTTCTTGTTGCTGTTTTCTTTGCTTTACTTGATTCTGTTCTTAATTAAATTCACTCAAAAGCACAAGTTAAATTACCATAACATTTAGAATCATAATTAACATTCTTAATTAACTTTTTGTTTGTTTTCATCAAAACATTAAATTGAGATTTTGTCTCAACAAATGTCGCATCCCCAAGATGCGATATATTAGGTGTACAAATTTTTTTTCCACATTTTTTGCAATTACAAAATTATTTATTTAATAAAATAAAAATAAAATAAAATAAAATAAAATAATATTAATATTAATAATAACAATAACAATAATAAAATAAATTATATTAATAAAAAAGTTAATTAAATTGAACAAATAAATTATATTAATATTAATAATAATAATAAATTATATTAATAAAAAAAGTTAATTAAATTAAACAAATAAATTACATTAAATTAAAGAGAAAAAAATACCACACATTGAACAAAAAATACATCAAATTCAAATTTTATTATTATTTTTATTGATTTTTATTAATTAGATCCAACAAAAAATAGGAAGAAGTTGTTATATTATAACAGTCATTTGTTTTGGCATATCTATTATAACAAGTCATTTGTTTTGGCATATCTATAAAAAAAATTAAAATACTATTAATAAAATAAAATACATTAAATTAAAATAAATAATGTGTTCCTAATATTTTGGAGATAAATTAGTGTGACAATTTACCACATGCTAGTATCTACTCCAATGAATTTTTTTATATATATACTACATGGCCACTGATTTAACAGCAAAATATTAGGGACACATTACTTATTTTTTGCACGTCTACTCAACAAATTTCTTTTTTTTTTTATCTAATATATTTTATTTGTTCAATTTAATTAATTTTTTTATTAATATAATTAATTTTAATTTTATTATATATATGCTAAATGGCCACCGATTTATCGGCAAAATATTTGGGACGCATTATTTAATTTTGACATGTTTTCTCAACTATTTTTTTTTCTTTTCTTTCAATCTAATGTATTTTATTTGTTCAATCTAATATTTTTGGTATTATTTTTTTAAAATGTGGCAATAGAAGGTCGCATCTCCGGTATGCGATCATGTATTAGGTGTACAAAGTTTTTTCCCCCATATTTTTTGTAATTATATAATCATTTATTTAACAAAACAAAAATAATTATAATATTTTAAAAAACAAAATATTATCAATAAACTAAAATAAAAATAAAAAAAATATATTAATAATAATAATAAAAAAATTAATTATATTAATAAAAAATTAATTAAATTGAACAAATAAAATAAATTATATTGAAAAAAAAATAGTTGAAAAGACGTGTCAAAAATAAATAATGTGTCCCTAATATTTTGCCGATAAATCAGTGGTCATTTAACATATATAAAAAAAGATATATAAAAAAAATTAGATACTAACATGTGGTAAATTGTCACACTAATTTATCTCCAAATTATTAGGGACACGTTTTTTGTTTTTGACACAGTCAACCGTCGATGTATTTTTTTTTCTTTCTAATTTAATGTATTTTATTAATAGTTTTTAAATTTTTTTATAGATATGTCAAATCAAATGACTAGATGTGCCAAAACAAATGAGGTGTTATAATATAACAACTTTTTTTTTTTTTGATCTAATAAATAAAAATTAAAAAAATAATAATAAAATTTGAATTTGATGTATTTTTTGTTTAATATGTGGTATTTTTTCTTTAATTTAATGTAATTTATTTGTTCAATTTAATTAAATTTTTTTATTAATATAATTTATTTTATTATTATTATTAATATAATTGTATTTTATTATTTTTATTTTATTTTATTAATAATATTTTATTTTTAAAATATTATAATTATTTTTATTTTATTAAATAAATGATTTTGTAATTACAAAAAATGTGGAAAAAAAATTTGTACACCTAATAGATGGTCACTGGGGATGCGACTTTCTATTGAATTAAAAAAGAAAAAGCCTTCAAGAAATCACTAACTGGACATGAGATGATCTATTAGTGTCAAAAAGTAGGGCAATTTGGTATTATTTTTTTAAAGTGTGGCAATTTGATATATTTGAAAAAAAAGAGATATACAAATAAAAAACCCAAAATTTTAATCAATTAAAATTATTGCACTTACTAGATGAACTATATTCACATAGAACCAAAATTGACTAGAATTAAAATTAACCTAAAACAAAAATGACTTAAAATCTTAATCAATTTAGATTTTTTCACTTATAGAACGAACTATAATGAATAAGAACTAAAATGAATTAGAATAAACAAAGAACTAAAATGAATTAGAATAAACAAAGTAACTACCAAAACCTAAAATCCTAATCTATTGAGATTTTTGCATTTATAAGAGGAACTATATTGAATAAGAATCAAAATAAATTAAAATAAAACTATTAAATACTAAAATAATCTAAAATATTAATTAATTGAGACTTTTTAATTATATTTTATTTAAAAAAGAATTACTTGTTATCTCAAATTCTCAACGTATAAGTCGGTTTGATGCATGACACAAGAATTAAAAGTGTATTTAATTTCATATCAAAATGAGAAATTATGCACAACGTGTGAAAGATAAATTACCAGAGTCGGAAAAAGAAAAGTAAATAACGTGATTATAAGCAATAAAAATACAAAGAAATCATTCAAAATTGAAAAACCATGTGATATAAAAGAAGGTATCATAAAAATAAAATAAAAACAACCATGTGATTTACTTCACGATAAAGTTTTTCTTGTTCGTTCAGATTTGCACCTTTTTAGCACTAAACAACGTGCTACAGAGTTTCCTTCTGCTTCTTCCTTTCTCTTCAATTTACAAACCCTTTCAGATTCTACTATTCTTTCTCTGATTGAATCTTCAAGTTCCTTAAAAAATCTCAACTTTGAAACAGACTCAGTACTGTGTCTCTGTTTTTCCTCAAAGAGTTGTTCTGTTTTTTCTTCACTCCTTAATGGAGAACCCCAAAACCTATTTGCTAGAGAAGAAGAAGAAGAAGAAGAACTACACGGTGCAGATTTGCACCTCGTTAATAACAAAGCATTTCTCGGTGGCGTAGAACAAAAAGAAGACGAAGAAGAAGAAAAAAAAGCATTATTGCTAACTACTCTGTTTTTTTCTTCTTCTTCTTCTTCTTCTTCTCTTCGCTTTGATTCTTTCGACCCATTTTTCGTCGAAGCTTCTGAAACCTTTGAAGCTTTTTCTTTTCTTCGAAATCTAAAGCAGCATGCGAAATTTGGGTGAATTACAGATTGGAAGCAAAACAGAGTATGTGGGACCCACCAGAAGCAGCGGTTGCATTTGGTCGGAGAAAAGTTGCCGGAGACGGTGGAGGGGAGACCCTTTTTGGCGGTGGGTTGTTTGGAGATGGAGGAGCGTTTGACTCGAACTTGACCCATGCAAGTGACTTTGGGAGAAGAAGGTTCTTTGGTTTCAATGGTTGTGGTGTTCTTTTTTGTTAGGATTAGGAACATGGAGTTTGATTTTGATCTTCCTCTGCTTCTGTTACCAGCATTGGTTCTTAAGAATCTCATTAATGGTGGTGGGAACTTGTTGTCCATTCTACCTGGACTAGAAATAGGTTTTGTAGATTGTTTCACTTTCATGGTGTATTTGTGTTTGTTTATGTACATTGTATAGTTAATTGGTGGAGAAATAATTTAAGGAAAGAGAAAAAGATATATAACTCTTTTCAATCTCTAGTTGATATTTATTTCCACTTTTTGTGAAATTTGGTACACATGACTTTTTTTACTTACAAAACGTATTCTAGTTCTAGATTTGATGGGGAAATTGTCTTTGTATGAGAGAAAAATAATCTATATTTTCTTTTCTTTGTTTGTATGTATTTTGGAGTCATTATTTTTTATCTTAGCATGACTGGGATGGATTAGTGAGTCATATTTTTCCTTTTTTTTTTTTTTTTGATTTTGATAAAGAGTAAGAGAAAGTATTGTGTGGTCACAAAATTTATGTCTATTATTTAAGTACATCACCAAAAAGAATTGAATGATGGGCACTGGCCAAGCTAGCACTATTTAAATGACGGGCAAATCTAAAAAAGATGTACTTTTAAATTAATATATTAAACTTAATAAATTAGAGAACAAGTACATGCCAAAAAAATATAAAAATAGACTGCCAAAAAAATATAAAAATAGACTGAAAAAAAATTATAATAAATTTTATGTTGTTGAAAAGAGGGAAGTTACAATAATTTTTATTTGTATAAAATATAAATGAAAGCAGTATATACAAAGGAAATAAAAATTGAAAATAATAATTTAAAAAAGTTGAGTTTGATGATGTTTAAATAGTTAAATTTAATCATAATAAATGTTATAGTACACGTATTTTTTAATGTAAATCACTAAATTATTTTTAAAAAATTGATCGTTTATTTTATTTATAAATTTTGCCTCGACAATTTTTATTGTTTTTGATGCTCTCTAATTGCTGTGGAGAATTAAAATGACAAAACAAGAGAATAAATTTACAAATTAAGTGACAATTTTTTTACTATAATGTATGTTTCTGTTAATTATAGACAAGTAGATTTATTTGGAGTACCGAAATATTTACTATTAATATAGCTAAATATAAAAATATATATTTATTCACACACAAAAAAAACAGTAGCCGATGTCACCTCACGACAACAAATAGCTTCGGCCCTAATGATGTGTATTTGCATTTCTCAAATAAATAATTAACATATATTGTTTTTTTATATATGTCAATAATATTAATTATTTTGGGTTCTGACTAGATGAGTATTCCTCAAAAATCTAGTGTTAGTGATGTGAGTTGGGTACAATGTCAATTAATTATGTCACATGTCACTTGAGCATGAATTTGCATAAATTTAGATGAAATGAGTGGGGTCTACGAAATTAAAAATAATTAAGATTTAGAGGGTAAAAATCGCTAAAGTAAATATAGAGAATAATTAAAATTGCAGAATTGCGATACTAGGAAGTCAAAAATATATTTTAAGTAGTTTTTTTTTCTTCATTTTTCTAGGATAATTGTAAAATTATAATGCCACATATTTCTCTCGTCACCTTGTGCTAGGGTTTTAGGAGGCATTACCTTCAAATTTTCTCGAATATTTTGATGATTTTTTTATCTAAGTTCTTCCTATTGGTCCACTTTATTTTAAAAATCTCTATATAAACACGTTACAATCATTTTCATTCTTCACACTATCAAAGCTATTTCTTTCTTCCAAAGATTATATATCAATGCTCTCTATATAAAAAAAAATTCTCATGGAATTATTTACAAATCACATATCTAAAATTAAACACATAAAAGCATTTGTAAGTATTTTATTTCTATGTCAATCTTTCGTTTTTTTTATATATTATTTATTTCAGTGACTCTCAAAGGACAAATTAAAATGTCATGGTCATGTTAATAAAAACCAAATGATGCCACATATTTGCAAGAGGCCAAATTTAGTGAAGTGGTCAAACTCGAAAACTATAAAATAGATTTCGGTATGATTACTATTATGGTTGAGAGATAGATACCAGAAACTCATGTTTAATCTCTCAATAGACGAGTGCACAATAACATTAGAAGACGTGTAGTATATTTTAGAATCAAATGTTTCTAGTTTATCTATTAGCGGTTCGAATTTCGTGAATGTTAAGAACGTTTGTCAAACTTACTTAGGAGATATCCTCTATGAGAGAACAATAAAGAATAATTTTATTAAATTCAAATTGCTTAAGGAAACATTTGATGGTGTTGGTGAAAATGCATCGGTAAAAGAAAAACAAATATCATGTCAAACATACATCTTACATGTGATTAGAGGGTTGTTCATGTTCGATTGATCTACCAACCGTGTACATTTAAAATATTTGTTACTAAACATCACAATATAGTTGAGGTTCAACAATTTTAACAACACTTTATAGAGAATTGTGTGATATCAATAGGAGGTTGTGCAGTGTTGTTATAGAATTGGATATGATATCACTTGTCCTGCGTTGCCTCATAATTGCCCAATGCATAGATATTTCTACTTGAACAAAGATAAATATTGCATATAAACTTTAGACTTAATTGCAATTTTAGTCCATATATTTTTACTGATTCACGAAACTGGTCATGTTATTTTAAAAGTCGACATTTTTTGTCATTCTCTCTAATTTTTAACCAAAAAATGATGACGTGAGATGTTTTAAATAATGAGGTATATGATAGGATGATGTAGAATGATTAATACATGTGAAATTGGAATAAAACATCGTAAAAACTTACATATCAACTTTGATTTTTTTTCTTCATATTTTTAATGTAATTAATGACATATGAATACTTAACTCATCTAGATTATAGAATTGTATGTCACTTCATTAAAAATATGCCAAATCGTTGTTTTTTAGTTCAAAAATATGAGAGAGGGACCAAAATTTTCGACTTTTAAAATAGGAGGACCGATTCCGTGAATTGATAATAATAGATGGACCAAAACTGCAATTAAGCCTAAACTCTATTATATTTTTCTTATTTTTGATTTTTTGACAGATATAACTCTTGTGGTATGAACTTCAGTAAAGTTCATCGTAACGATATAATTATATTTTTAGTATATTATATTTTATCGAAAAACAATCGATCATAAGATGGTTGAGAAAATAACATATGCATTCACGCTTATTTACATTTTTTTAATTAATTTTTTTTTTTATACTTCTTATATTTACTTTAGCATATTTTTACCTAATAGTTTGATGAGAGACTGTACATCGGGTTCCAACATGACATTCCTGAAAAAGAGATGGGCACATGAATTGCATTGTACATATTTGCATTGTTATTATATTGTTGAAAAACCTCATACAGATAGGTCACACTTCAGTTCGACTTTCATCAACAAATACTACAACCGCCGAAGGACACGAAAACCTACCATGAAGACGACATGAGGCGTGTCATTTAACTTAATTGGGGTTGGATTTGGAAGGAAGAGATTAAACATTGGAATGAGCGTGATAATCATATATTCCAAGGACAATTCTTAGAAGGTGTTTTACACCACAACATAGAATACATGAATTGGTTTAAGCAACACACTGAATTATTTATTTTCTGCTGAACAACATTTGTGTGATCCATGTTTGCATCAACGAACATATATCCTCATATCCACTCAACCCCACAAGAACAAACCATACACGAAACTGCATAACCGTTTTCATCATCGCCTCACCTATATACCGAACTATACATTCTATATTATAGTCCACCACCACCACACCTACAAACCCCTACAGAAGTTCCATATTTAAGTCCACCACCACCACATGTACATACACCTGCAAAAATGTCGACTTAGTTTTACATTATATCAATGCCAAAAATACAAACCTATGGTTACTCGACATAGCGTGAGATTTTTTATAATTTGTTTGGAACTCATTTCACAATTCTTGAGTCGACTTATGCTGTTTTTGATTCTATATATAACCTTAAGACTCAAAACTATATGGAGATAGAACAATCTCAAGTCGTTCAAAGAACTAGACAAATTCGACAACCTCCTAGATATAGAACTAGAGGCATTTAAGTGGATATGATTAATTAAATTTTAATGTATTTTTTTATTTAATGTATTTTGTTGGATTTTATTAATATAATTTAGTTTTCTTTTTTAATATATTTTATTTATTAATTTAATATATTTTTCATTTGTTAAAAAAAATATATACCTAGAGATGCGGCCTCCTCAAAGAAAAAAAATACATCACTCATATGGTCGAATCTCCGCTCAGTGACCTCCTGAACGTTCAAAAAAGTAGAATATTTTGATATATTAATTTTAAAGTAGGGTATTTTGGAAGAAAAAAAATCCAAAATGGAATATATGGGACAAAAAATCCAAAATTATAAGGCAAATTGTAGATCAATGCTTATAAATTATTCGAAATTTTAATGACATTCGACGATACTTTGTGAAAGTATAGATTAACGGTTCTCCACGCTTTAAGATTGAGACATTGATTTAATTGATATTAGTTCGACAAATTAAATTTTAAAGAACATATTTTTTTCCTATTTTTATCAAACTTACCTCAATTAAATCAATGTGTCAATCATAATAACCAAAATGACTATTAACTTATGCTTCTAAATATTTGTCGCCGATTGCCGTTAAAGTTTTAGATATATCAAATTCATTTACCTATTATATATAATAATAAAAAGTTCCTAATACATTGCTATGTTTATATCCAAGAAAAAACTGGAAGAACAATAATGAAACGAGAGTTGGTGTTTAGTCACTCAAATGGTTTTTCACTAAATAATTACGTTATCTTCGTAAAATTATTTGAAATGATATTT
>NC_021163.2:19632782-19659479 GCF_000331145.2 Cicer arietinum | reverse complement strand
CATATTTATTTGTCTTTTTTGTTTAACCCTCTTGTTCTTAGGGGAATGAATTTCTCATAATCTAAAGTTAATAAAATCTAATAAAAATGTATTTCAATTATAATTTAAATTTAGATTCTCGTGGATTCATTGGTAACTTAAATTCATTAATCACTTAAATTCAATTAATTCGTTGTATCTTTCTTTGTCTTTAATTACATAAATTTTACCTAAGATTGGGCTACCGAAGGAATTTGTATGGTGGAGAATTACCATTCCAAATCAGACTCATTTCTCATCATACTTAGATATCTTTCTATTTTTGTTTTTTAAAGAAAATGGCTAAAGCTTAAAACAAGAAAAAGCTATAAACCTGTTGGAAAGGCAGCAACACTCATAACAATAAATGAAAATTTTGATTTTTTTTTTATTAAAAATGATATTTGTTCATTCAAATTGATAAATATTACATCGATTAAAAATAATATCATTTTAATTAGTTAAAATAAAAAATGATGAATTTGTGAATAGACTTTCAACATTCAGGTTA
This sequence comes from Cicer arietinum, assembly GCF_000331145.2. Classification (NCBI taxonomy): domain Eukaryota; kingdom Viridiplantae; phylum Streptophyta; class Magnoliopsida; order Fabales; family Fabaceae; genus Cicer; species Cicer arietinum. Next base: position 19,658,950 of record NC_021163.2, on the reverse strand, counting down.
ATATCATAAAAAGGCAAAATGTTTAACTAAGCCTACAAATATGACTAAATGGAAGTGTCTAAAATACTCATGTTTTCGAAGTTGTAACATTAAAAACACCAAAGTCATTGATTGAATCTGCACTGAATCAAAACTAATATGTCAATCAGAACCCAACAAATGCTGCACTAAGACAGTAAATTAAAACAAAGTGGCACTAAGACGATGAAATAAAATAAAATAAAATGAGTTGTATGCAGTGATACATACTCCGATATGAACACAAACATGTGGACATTGTTAATATAAAAAAAAATAGTACATCGACATACATAAATTTATATATTGTAATTAAATAAAATATGAAGATTTTATAAACAATTAAAATTGAAATATATATATATATATATATATATATATATATATATATATATATATATATATATAACTCACTTATCTAGAAAATAAAGAAAGAAGAAAACAAGAGCTATAAGTACTCTGATTAATTTGATATTCAGCAACCGCCACTTCCAAATAATAATCTAGTTTTTCTTCTTCTTCTTCTTCTTCTTCTTTTAAAGAGGAGGTGGTTTATGACAATTTTTTGATCTAGAATCACCCCTCCAAATCAATTTTTTTCCCCTTCAAGTTATTTAAATAAGTGGTTTCCATACAAATTAGTTTTCATTTGTGATTTCATCGTCTCAGTGCGATGCTTTTAAGTTTTGCCATCTTGGCGAGGTGTTTTTTGGTTTTTCCATCTTGGTGCGATGTTCGTTTGGTTCATATTGATAATTTAAATTTTGATCCACTGCAAATTTTGATCAATGACTTTAGTATCGTCAACGTTACACATCTGGAGGCATAGGTATTCCAGACACTTGAATTTGTCATATTTGTAGGCATGTTGCAGTTTTGCGATATTAACTTGGTGTAGTGAGTTTGTTCGCAGGTTCATTCTTTTTATTTTTAGCAAATTTGACTTCATATTACATCGATGTATTTTAGAATTTGAATCAATGAATATCATTTCTTTTTATCCAAAAAGAAAAAAAGGAGAAAATGATTTAAACGGGTGGTTTTGGAACAAAAATTGGTCCTAAGTCACCTCTCTTGAGTGAAGAAGAAAAGAAAAACAAAAGATTTTGTTAAGGGAGATGACGTATGTTTTAATAGCTATGAGTTTGAATTTAAATTTAATTTTTTTTTTTTATTTTCAATATAAATTTTTTATTTATCAAATAACAAGTATCTTTGAGACACTTATTAACAAGTTTATTTATTTATTTATTTTGACGGTAAAAGAATGATATTCATGCATTTAAATTGGGAGAATACATGATACAATATAAATTCAAATTTACTAAAATTAAAAGTATGAATCTGCGAACAAACTCACAACTTTGAGTTTAATAGCACAAAACAACATCATGCCTACAAATATGACAAAGTTCAAGTGTTTGAAATATTCATGTTTTCATATATGTAACGTTGACCACGTCAAAGTCATTGATTGAAATATGTAATAGATCAAAGTTGTTAAGTCATTCTGAATAACATCTATTACTTTTTATAAATAACATCTAAAAAGTAATAGATGCTATTCATAATTAGAACTATCAAAATGATCTGAGAGTCCTTATTTCAATCAGAATTAGGTTATAAAAATTAGTTCAAAAACAATTAAGTCTTTTTTATTTTATCTATTTTATCCAGTTTAAAATGAGGTCAGATCAAGTTGACTCTCTAGATTTCAGGTTAGTCCGTTTTAAGAAGAGAAAATTAAACCAATTTATGTTTTCAAAAACGAATCAAATTTCTTCGTTTTCTTGCTCTCTTCATTACTAAAAAAAGGATCTACTTTAATTCTTAGTCCAACCCAATTTATTAAAAACAAAAAATCCTAAAATTAATAAATTAGAAAAGGAAAAAAATACTTACAAACTAAAATTTAAGGCTTCGTTAACCTATTGCGAACGTCGTCGTTTTATCCTCTACTGAGGTGTTTTATATTTTGATAGTTTTTGACAATCTATTTTTTTTTTTTCGTTTTACAAATTTTAAGTATAAAAATATATTTCTTTAAATAAAAAAGAAAGTGGGCTGTCTGGCCCATTTTTCCTCATAGTGCACAGTGGTCCAACCGGTCTTAAATATGTGTTTATGTAGAGGATTCTACCCGATACCACCACAGTTGTACTTGTCACTCCAAGACACATGAAAATATAATTGTACTCTTTTAATTATTTATAATAAGTTTCAAAATTGATAGTTTTCGAAGTTTTAAATGTTCGGAACTTTCGGAAGTTTCAAAATTTCGAAATAAGAATTACATTTTAAAAATTTGGAATATTTCAAAAGTTTATAAATCTGAAAAGTTTCGAAAGTTTCTAAATCTGAAAAGTTTATAAATATTCCTATTTCGAAAGTTTTGAAAATTCTAGAATTTTCTATTTCTGAAGTTTTGAATTGTTCGAATATTTTGAAAATTCTGAAAATTGTCATTTCGAAACTTTCGAATATTCTGAAAATTTTATGTTTCGGAACTTTGAAATTTTCAACTGCCACTTACTTTTGATTTTGAAGATTTTGAAAGTTTCGAATGTTAAGTTAATTTTTCTAAAGTTTCGAAAGAGAGGTGAAAAAATGAAAAATTAAAAAAATTGAAGATTTTATAGATGATTAAAAGAGAAAAAAATATTTTCACGTTGATTGAGAATGACAGATTTAGGTGTGAGGGTGTAGACCAGAATCTATTTGAGATCTCTATTCATAGGTGACTTGGGAGACATTCTTGTTCAAAAGTCAAACTATTTTTCTGAGTTTCAAGAAGAAAAAATGAGGCTCATTAACTCAATTCAGCCTTTTATTGACTTTTGTTCGGTTCTCGTGTTGAAAATATTACGGGTCCGTCCACCTGGTTGGTGGCTTGGGGCCAATGCACTAATCACTAGGATATACTCCATTTGAATGAATTATAAATAAAAATCGATCAAACTGCACATATTGAAAGTATTAGGTCATTTTTCGAAACTATCTTTCATGACTAATAAGTGGAGTCATTGAAAACATAAAAAAAGTTACATTAAAAGCTTCCCCAACATAACACACAATGACATAAAGTAAATCTTCTATGAGTTGCATCACCCTCCTAATCTATATTTAAGTATCCAATAATATCTATATAACCTCTCGTTGTTTAAACAAGTCATTTTCTTGTATGATCTTTTAATATACCTCAAGATCTAAATCATTGCATTCCAATACTAATTAAATTTCTTTGGTTTTTCTTTTATCGGGTCACATTCAAACTAAATCAATGAAATCCGATCTCTATTAGTTCGGGTATCAAATTCGTTACATTCAAACCTAATTAACAACTCAAACTAAACTGTTATTATTTTATTTAATGTTTCAGTTGCTATGGGTAACATTACACTATTTTTTAATCATATATCACACCCCCAAATATCATATCTAGAGTTCAGCCACGTTAGTTGATTAAGCTGCTACATAAGATATGGAGGTGAGGAGGCAAGGGAATGCGTTGCAAGGACAAAAACGATTGTGATTTCGTTATTCTTACCCTACAACTCATCAAGCCCATAGTTCTCTCCGAAATACTTGTCAACTAGACTATTTGCCATAGTTCTCACTTCTTCATTTTCGTGAAACTGAAATCTTTCCATGGCTTCAATCCCATCTTCTTGTTCAACAAGATTTGGGCCCTTTCCATTTGGAATCCCCCTCAGGACCTACAGACACAATAAATCATAAATTTGATGGGTTTAGATCACAGAGAACATGGTATTTGTCATGTTTAATTAACTGATCTAGCCATAATCTATGAAGTGATTATTTATACAACCATCAAAATCTCTTACCAGCTCTAGGAACTGAAGCCCCAGCCTTGCAGCTTCAATATCAGCTGATCTAACCAAATCAATAAAACCTGGCAAGCAACCTTTTCCAACAAGTGAAACCAGATGCTCCAGGATCACACTTGGCTTCTCGTTATCTTTACTTGGGGCAACGCAAAGGTTTCCCAATACGTAAGCTACTTCCTTTCTTATATCAAATGGGGCAGCAGAAAGAAGGTGCAATAGCAAAGGCATTGCCTCACTTGAATATATCAACCGCTTGTGCTCAACAGAACCAGCAGCTACGTTAGACAGCACCCATGCTGCTTCCTGCACAAGATAAAAAGCTCAAATCCAAAGCTTCATCCAAATTATAGAATCAAATATTAAATTATATACCTTCTTTAAGACCCTGTGTTCACTACTCAGACATTTTACCAAGACTTGTATGGCATTATCTGAAAATGTCATTATACAATCAGATGTAAGAAATTGATCCATACTGTGATTAAAATGCATACATTTAGCTTAGCAAGAATTGAATAAATTACTAGCCTGTAATTTCAAGTCCAGGTGCAAGAACAGCATAAGTTGCATGGGAATCACCAGCAATGAGATTACCTAAACTTCTCAAAACCTATAGGGATTTCCCATAGTTATTAGAACAAAACATCAATCTGAATAACATAAGCAATGTGATTTTTGTGCATCGGTATATGCTAAATTGTTAATTACAAGAAAATGTTAAAGATGTAGAAAAGTACATGTTGATAACAAATCAACCAAAAGTTCTTGAGGTCATTACCGGAATCATTAATTGCAAACTGTTCGATGTCGCTAATCTATTTACAAGCAATTGAAGTACATCGCTCTTCACCAGCATGCTCGTAGCTACATTTGCAAGTGCTGATAGATAAACAACTACCCATGCTACTTCAGTAGCTGATTCATCATCCCTGAGGTGATAAAAAAATTAATATGACAATAATTAGCGTAAACTTTCCCTTTCAGGAATATTATGTCAATTGTAACAGAGCTGGATATTTCTGTCATGCTTCCAATTACCAAATGGAAGCACTTTCTCTTAGAGCCTTAATAGCTCTTCGTATCTTCTTGTCAGTTATTCCATCGGCATCAAAATACCATTCTTCATTGATCAACAACCCATAAGCCTTCTATCCATCAAATTTGGAATCTTCTTCAAGATGCGATGCCCACAATCAAATATCAAGCTCTAATACTAGTTGATAGATGCTAGTTCAGATACTAGAAAAAGAATAAAAGAAAATATATGATTTTATTGATAAAACCTCACTTAACCCTAGATCAGTGATCAACCCAAGTTAGGAAGGATAAACACAGGCTATCCATATTCCTCTGAGGATTTCGAGAGCCTGAGACATCTCACATCAAAACAAATCCTAACTATCCAGAGTCCTAATCTTCTCCCACTCACTCTTTATATAGCCTATTTCTGGCAAATTCTATTAGAAGTTCAACCAACAACCACAAGCTACTCTAACTTCCTCAACTAACAAAACCCAGCCCAAACCTATTTGGACTTGCCTAACAATTTATACAAGTATACTTTATAAAATTGACATGTTCATAAATTTCATCTTTTGTTGATTTGCATTGTGCTTTTCTACCAAAAAACGGAACAGAATAGTTTAAACAAACTGCAGTGGCAATTGAAACAATAAAAGGTAAGAGTATGAGTCATCCATGCACAATAAACCAACATAATGATATTAAGCATGCATGTTAGAGAGTAACAGCAAGCCTAAACAGCAGCAAAATATCCTGGCTAGGAAATACCATAGGTAATTACAGAGTAATACTCACGCTTTTGACAAGTGTCGAATAATTGCATCAAAAACTCCATCAACACGGATGAGTTCGTTAGCAGCTTTAGGATTTGGACCCTACATGCAAACATACTGAAATCATATAAAAACACATGAATGTGGAATATTCCATCTTCCACAAAAACCGTAACGCACAAGCGGCCATAAAAGCTGATGACTGTGTAACACATCTAAAAAATATATGGACCACAGAGTACAAGCAAAGAGGATATGAAGACAGTCATATAGAATGAGAGCAATCATTAAAGAATTGATGCAAAATCAACTACTCAGACAAATGGTATGTAATATTCATTTGATGGATTTGAAACCTTGATTAGATTAGACAAAGCCCAGGCAGCTGTTCTAACAGTTGAACGTCTGTTTGGTAGCATCATTCTTGCAAGAGGTATTAAGGCCCCTTGAATTAGAAGAACATTCCTCAACTCTTCATCTTCACCAGCCACATTTCCTAGAGCCCAAGCACACTGCTCAGCAACAGGTGAGGAGCTCTTTTCTGCAAAGCAGAACTATTTATGAATTTTAAAGGTGTACTCACTAAATAACCTTCAAGAACTTTGTTAAAACGCTGGATATAGTTGCAAAACTAATGAAGGTGGACACTTCGGAAAAAAGAATGAGATGCCATATGATGCTTTAACAATTAGGTTTATGAAAATTCCTCTTAATCTTTATATACAAGTATCAGTCAAAACATTATTTAATTTCTTGAAATGCAAAAGGAACCTCAAAGTGATCACTCACCCCCAAGGTGAGCAATAAGCAAAGGAAATGCAGGCAGCAAAGCTTTTGTTTCTTCTGGATTTCCTGCAGCAATATTTGTAAGACACCAAGCAGCTTCAAGCAACTGCAGGAGGACACACAACAAGAAAATAAAGTAATAAGAAATTTCTCGCCACTAATGATTCCTTATGCTCAGCATAACATGCACAGATATATGCGTTCAGACCTGCTCATCTGGAGAACCAAATGAAAGACACTGCACTAGTATGGCAACAGCTCCAGCTTTAAGAGCAGACTCAACAGGAGGAAATTCAGATCTTGACAGTAAACGCCTTAATTCTTGAAGGGCGCCTACTCTTTTTTGCATTGCACCCTTCCCCCTATCAATTAAATCAATTAAAAATATATAGTGTAACACTTATGCCAAAGTTAATGAATATGTGAACTTGTGATTGACATAATTGAAGATTTTCTGAGTCTGTGCACAAAATATGACCAACGCATTACCAAAGATTTAAGAGAAAAAACTATGCTAACATGATAAAAAATGAAAACAACACAACATCAATCTCAGTGCCTCATCGCAAGATCCTACATCTGAAAGCATATGAAATTATCACATGGTTAAAAACTTCCCCTCTAAATCAGAAGTTTCAGAATACTCTGACTAATCATATGTCAAATATGGTTGTAAAAGAGAAATTGATATGAACTGCGCAATTTCATTTCACAGGATTGAAACAACTTGGCCACCATTTGCTTGCAATAGTCTTCTTTTTTCATCATAAACTGAAAATGTTTTGCTGGATAGTTGTTTTACCCACAAACACCTAGTAGAGTAGAGCTGCCATGAGGTCCAGGTTGCAGTGGCGTGTTACATACTAGAACTCCAGCATTTATTGTGACCTAAACCACCAGCAAGTTAAACAGGCAAACGTGGAGATGGAGGTTGAAGATAGGATATTTCAAACAATGAGAAATTTTGTTTGAGTACTCCAATACATGAACAGAAACAACAAGTACATTCAAAAAAATTATTTTGAGTTCAACGCCTAGGTTTTTGTGATAGTGAGAGAATCTAGGAGAAGAGTAAAAGAATATGCCTATGATTTTATAAGAACGGGAAAACTAATTCAAATGACCACTGCACCAGTATTTATAATATAGCAACACAACTAGCTTGCTTAACATACTAACACAGCTAACTGAACTCCAATAGAACTGTTCAAGTCAAGACTCAAGAGTTAGTTAAAACTACTAACTGATTCAAATACATGAGAAGCTACATAGAAGCAACGCACACTATGACCCAATTTGGAATTTGGAATGGCCTCTAACTTATTAGATCTTCATCAATGGAAAAAATTCTTTTAAGCTCATAGGTGTTTATAGAGAAGTTGAATGAGAAAACCTATGATAACAAATGAGATGCATAAGTTTATTTAATAGTCAATGCAATACTCTTTTAATATTTATTTTTTCATGAGTGTTTCTAAGCGGTAAAGAAACCAATTGCAAGTCACAGTTCGAAACTTCATTGTTATATAAAAAAAAAACTCCAATCCAAAGTGAAGCCACTCTAAACCAAGGCCCTGTTTAAATAAACGTATAATTAAGCACTTATCATATATGTGTTTATATATAAGCTATTTATATGATAAAGAGATAAATTAAAGTCAGACTATTTTGATATAAACTATAAGCTGTTTTTATAGGCTGTTATGGAGAGCTTATAGAAACAAGCTGAAAATAGCATATCGACATGTCACAAGTCTGTTTTCTTTTTGTCAAATAGTTTAGTGGCTAGACTCACACCTTAAGTATTGAGAAGTGGGGAATCCATCGATGTACTTGCAACTACCAATTAAACTTATAAGCTCTTGCAAATGTTTATGCCACATTATATAAGCACGAATAAGTCAATTCAAACATGCTTATAGACCCTAGTTATAATAAGGTAAGAAACAAACCATATAAAAATAAATAAAAGTTAAAAAAAAAAAAAAAACTATCTTTTAATGCTAGAAAATAGGAAGATGATAGCTTACTGATAAGCAAGAGAAGATTTCAAATTTTCAACTGCCAAGGAAGTTTGAGACTCCAATATAGATTGTTCTTCATCAATTATCATCTCAGCCTCAACATCATCAAGGTCAATTTCGGCATCACTAACTCTAACCCTACAAAGTCGTTTCGCACGCACCAGCGATTCCCTCCTTTCTTTCCCAACTGTAATTGCATGTTGCCGCCTTCTGGTACCCGCAGCATTCCCAACTGAAAACAAATTGAAAGTATAATTTATTTATTTTTTATTTGAGTAGAAACTGATTATAAAATTACAATGAAATGAATGAAAAATCAGTGGATAGTGCTGAATGAAAGTGTACCTAGTGATTTAATAGGATCTCTTTTGTTGGAAGCGAAGCCAGAATCCGCCATTGAAGAAATACAAGTGTTCCGAGCCGCTGAAAAAAGCTCCACCGGTTGTTCTCCTTTTATGACGGTACAAGAAAATGGATTGACGGCGGTGATATACTACTCCCTTCGTCTCGCAGTATTATTATTCTTTACGTTTTTTCGACATGAAGAGATGTGATAATTAAAAGAGAGATAAGTAAAAGAATTTCAATTATCAGAATAAAGTATAATAATATTTCATTAATTGTGTCTATAATAATTATTAAAAAATAATATAAAAATAATTAAAATCATATTAAAAATTAATAAAAATAATTATCTTGAAATAATTTTTTTATTAAAATATCACTTAATCTTAGACAGATGAAGTAATAAAATTCTTTAAAAATTTTAATTTTAATTTTAATTTTTGAAATAAATTATTTTAGTAATTTAATTAATAACATATAAATAATTAATGTATTTATATGATTCTACAGCGTAAATTATATATCATATCATTTTAAATATGTTATTTTAGAATAATAAAATAAATTAATTGTAAAATAGAAAAATCAACTCTAAAAATAAATGAAATTAGAAAGATTAAAATTATACTTAAATCTAATTTTTAAATACATTTATATTTCTAAATAATTATAAGTAGATCATTGTTGGCTTAATACACAGAATAATATTTTTATTTTTACATAGAATAATCTATTTTTTAAAAGGATATATAATTAACTTTTTTATAAAATTAAATAAAGAAATATCATAATATTTAAAGTAAGGATAATTTTCTTTACAAATTCCTTTCTCTCTTTATAAATTCCTATCAAAAAATTGCTATCAAATTAAAGCTGTTCCAGATAGGACTGGACAACGCTCACTTACGGGCCAAAAAATATACGGATTTGAAAAACTAGCGAAAAAAAAAGTATATGAATGTCTCATTTTTATTCAACCAGGTGAGGAGCAAAGTATTAAAAATGACAAACTGAAAGAAGAATTCCAATAGCTTTGGGATTTGAACAAATTCAATAGGGAAGACTTAACTAATCTAAGTCAAAAACAAAAAACCACAAAGCATTAAACTTTCAAAAACACTCATGTTTAGATATTCGTTTACAAAGGAAAAGTAGTTGAAACTTGGAAAATATCAAACATGCAAGGATTACAGACTCACATACTAAAACAACAGAGCATCGTTCTTAATATTTGCAACCACTGCATAAATATTTTAATTATCTATATGTAATTGTTCACGATAATAAAAATAGTAGTAATTTTGTTATTTAAATATAATATAATATATTATGTTTGATGAAATATGTATTAAATATATGATAAAATAAAAATATTATTTTATTAGTTATTGTGTATCAAACATAAGATAATATTTATTATATTATTTTATTTTATGTATAATATTATATTATAGGTATAATTATTGATGCAGTTCCTTTTAAGTTAATTTCATATAACACTTTAATTATTTATTTATTTACTTTTTATTTAATTCTTTATTTAGTTTTATTATAAAAATTCAAAAATATAAAGAATAAAAATATGAATTTATTTAAAGATTTGAGTTATAAATTTGATGAAATTTACATTATATTGAAGATAATAATTAATTTTATAAATTTTATTTAAAAATTTTGATGAATTTTTATAAAAGAATTATAACATTGTTAACATTTTAAAAATAAAAGAATAAATTATTTATTTTAAATTAAATAAAAGATTAAAATAAAATAAGAAAAAAACTAAAACAATATCATCTAAAATTAAATTAAAAGACTACAATAATTATACCTTATATTATGTCTCTATTTTCCAATATATATATATATATGTATGAAAAATATTAAAGTCAATTATGAGTGTGCAAGTGGTCAGACCATCAGCTATCAGATGTTGCAATTTTATTTAGTACGAACACGAAAAACCAACCTTCGCCGTACAATTACTACGACTCTTAGTGTCAGAGAAGTTATTGGCCAAGGTAATTATGTGGGCCTTCCATCTATAATTGACAACAAAAAAAAAAAATCATCTTCTCTTTCTTGAAAAATCTAAATGGAGTAGAATCCAAAGTGGTAAAGAAATTCACATTAAAGCAGTTGCAACTGCAATCCCATCCTACTATATGTGAGTTTTTTTTCTCCCGAGCACCTTTGGTGAAGAGATTGAAAGGATGCTTAACTCCTTTGAGGTTCAAAAGTGAATAAAGAACAGTATAAATTGGCTCCAATGAAACAAATTAATAACAAGAAAAATGAATAATGGACCGAATTTTTGCAATTTTGGGGCTTTTAATTTAACTATGTTATGTAAAAGGATGAAAGCTATCCACCAACTCAAACTCCCTACTCACACTGATTTTCAAAGCAAAATAATTTTATACGAATGATTTGTTAGAAGTCTTCCTTGAACATAATCTAAGCTATAAAGCCGACCTAAGGATAAGACACTGTGTATATTATTAACTATTTTTATTATAGTGGGTTGGGGAGTCAAGTATTTATTTGTTGGTAACTAATTAGCATAAAGTGATGAATACACATAAGAATTGATAATAATTTAACCACTTGATAATAAAATGAATTAATTCAAGCATTTACAAATTATTATCAGCTTAGTAAAACATCAAAAACACTAAAGATGGTGTCTCGTATTTGTGTCGATTTTCTATTTAAATAATTTTTAGGTAAATTAATTTTAGTTCTTTAAAATATTAGGTATTATTACTTTTATTTCTGACTTAATCAAAAATTTAAATTAATATTTTGAATAACAAAATATTAGTTAGTTTAAATTTTGACGTTATAATAATTAATAACTATTTTGATAATATTCCGATTATACAAAAATATTTTATTTTGTTTAGTAATTGATGTTAAAGATAATTTATAAACTACTCTAACGCTCTTCAAATTATTCATATGTCTTTTTACAAAAGACAAAATTGTAAGAGATTATGGTAGTAAAAAATGAACAATACTTCGAAAACATGGTATTACGGACTTGAGATCGAAAAAATAAGAAGAAAAATTTGTCCTTAAATATAAATATTATTTTAATTTATTAAGTGCATTTATTATTATTTTTTAAATATATCATTTATTAATACTATTAATTTGTATTTAAATATAAAAAAGAAATCAAATTTAACACATCAAATATTATTTTAAAAACATTAGTATATAAAATAAACACATTTTTTTTAATAAAAATGAAAAAAATAAAACTTATAAGAAAACAAAAATAATAATTTAAATTTTTGTGAATAAAAAAAAAAAAACAAATTTATGTATTGGGTTTTGAAGTAAAACAATGTGAGGACTGTTCATTTAATCATTCACCAACTATATCCAAAACCTGTGTCATCATCGCAGAGCACCTGAGCTCAGATCACAGATCGCCGTACAATGACAACAACAACAACAACACCATCAATCCCATCGCCACTCAAAGCCGTAACCCTAACGCACGTCCGTTACCAACGAGGCGACCGATTAGGTCACTTCCTCGCATGGATATCCCTCGTCCCCGTCTTCATTTCCCTCGGCGGTTTCATCTCCCATTTCATCTTCCGCCGCGAACTTCAAGGAATCTTCTTCTCCATAGGCCTAATCGTTTCACAATTCATCAACGAAATCATCAAAACCTCCGTCCAACAATCTCGTCCCGAAACATGCGCGCTTCTCGAAATGTGTGATTCTCACGGTTGGCCTTCGAGTCATTGTCAATACATGTTCTTCTTTGCGACTTATTTGACACTCTTGGCTTCTAAAGGAATTGGTTTCTCCAGTAACATTGTTCTTAACCTATTTACTTGGTCTCTCGCTTTTTTGACTATGTATTCTAGGGTTTATTTGGGTTATCATACTGTTGCTCAGGTTTTTGCTGGTACTGCTTTGGGGGTTTTTCTTGGTGCGGTTTGGTTTTGGATTGTTAACAATATTTTGTTCCCTTTCTTTCCTGCTATCGAAGAGAGTATTTTTGGAAGGTGGTTCTATGTTAAGGATACTTCACATATTTCTAATGTGTTGAAGTTTGAGTATGAACAAGCTAGAGCTGTTAGAAAAAAGATGGCATCCGATTCCAAGTCTGATTAAATTATGGGTATGTTAAATGAGAATCCTTTCCCTTCTTTATCTGCTTATATTGGATTCAATCTTGTGTTGTTGTTATGGTGTAAGTTCTTAGGATTGATGAAAATTGTAGACTTGGATAGAGAAGTTATATGACTTGAAATTGTTTTTAGAGTCAAAGGAAATTATTGTTGTGTTAAGCTCTGTATTTTAGAGGGGTTTTTATTGAGGGATGTTAATTTGAAGGAGAAATAAAAAGACATGGTAGAGGAAGTAATTGCCATTGTGCCTTTTTTACATTGGCTAATGCCATGTTTGAATAAACAGCTTCATTGAGCGCTTATATAAATGTTTATCATATAATACTTATATAGTAACTGTTTCTATAAGGAAAGATTATACGAAGTCAAACTATTTTCATGAAAGCTATAAATTGTTTTTATAAGCTATCCTAGAGACCTTATGAAAATAAGTTGAAAACAACTTATTGACATGTTATAAGATGTTTCCATAAACTCTTCCAAACAGTCTGGCAAGTCTTTATGTCAATAGATAAACTCAAATGAATCGATTCAAACAGACTTTAAGTGCTTGTTTCTGGTGTAAACAAGAATCATATGTCCTACTTTTATTCAAGCTTAATATGATCTCTAAACTGAGAAATCCACAGGTTAACATGTCAAAGTAAAGCCAATAAATATTTTAAACTGAAGCTCTAGGTTATTTGAATTCAATCCTCCTTCCCATTTTATGTCGTGACATTGAAACCTTAGTTCATATCCTTGTTGAAAACTAACTCGAATGAGGAATCTTACTGAGCATGTTTCTAATTTATACTTGTGATATTGATTTTTTTGAATACTTGTTAAAGCATCTGGGATAAATTGTATGGCATAAAATAGGAATTCCATGTAGTGGTTTGGTTCTTACTTCTCAATAATATATTCTGACATTTCAGTATCCATTCTTATCATCCTCTTTTTGAATTTGCCCAAACTATTCAAAGTCAGCAGTCTGTCCTCTAATCTATGATACTATGATAGGTTGCTCATCCAACTGAAACACCGAGTAGAGAGTAGGGCATACATCTTTCTGGGTTTGGAGCTGGTATGTAATTGTTTCTTAGATTAGACTAGTGTTGAATTGGAGAAAAGGAGGTAGGGGGTAAATCTAGGCTGATGATTGTAGTTACTAGCTGTTAGGCCCACTATTAGTGACAAGCCCATTAGTAATGGGGGGAGAACTAACAGAATAGGACAAGTGGCTAAGAGCGAGTGCGAGAGAAGATTCTAGAATCAAGGAAGGACTGAGGGAGAATTATTTAAAGGAAATGAGGCATAACTCAAAAGGGCATCTTAAAATTAGAAAGGGGTTCAGGTAGTTTTGGGCTGACTAGAAAAGATGCTTCTCTCAGGATTGGCTTTATCATTTCCTATTTGTTATTGTTCATCATCTTGTAAGTGCACTGCTCCAACCATTTAATTTTCTGGTTCTTTAAGTTTTTATTTTCCAGTTTACAGTTGAATAAACAAATATTTTTCTCTATCTGTTTTGGTTCCTATCTATTGGTATCAGAGCTCCAGTCTTTGGAGCTTCTGGTATTTAAAAAAATGGAGCCATGGATGAGAAGATTGGAAAAGAAGAGGGAGATGGTAGTGAGACAGAGTTGGAGGGAAGCTTTTTATGAGAAACATGAAGTTGTTGTTCGAGAGGCATTTTCAAAGAAATAAACCGGCTCATAGTTTGTTTGGTCCACCAATAACTCCATATTTCCTTTCTTTTAATTTGAATAAACTGGAAGTGTCAAATTGATACATGTGCTAAACCGTGCTATCTGCAATGAGCATTTTATGTATGAACTTGAAATTATAATTAGTAAGATGTATCTGAGATGTTCTTTGTCAGTGTGGAGTGCTTATCAAGGAAGATGTGCATTAATTAGGATGTGTGAAGTATGTCTGGTGTGCTCCATGATTGTTTGGTGTATATGATATTATGATGCAATGCCTATTGAAATACTGGTATAAGAGAATCAATTAGGATGGCATGTCATACAGCTAGGCCCTTCTATTTCATATACAGATTATTGATCTTGGCAGAGGATTGATTTTAATGGTGGAACAAAATAGGTGAAATGTGAATTGAATTTTAAAGGATGACTAGATACATTTCAGAAAGAAACAATGTAGAGAATTTTGTCTTAACAAATTGGTTAGTACGACAACTTAAGAATTTTATCGATGAAGACTGTTTTGCTCTTTGCCAAAAAACATAGAGAATTTGTCTTAACAGATTGCTTGGTAGTTAGTACAACCTAGGAGTTGCATCAGTGAAGACTGTATTGCTGTTTGCCAATGGCTATCTTGATTCTTGTACCTTTATTTATGAATTCACCTGGCAGTCCTGCTACATAGGAGCAAGATAGCATGGATGATATATTCATATAATAACACAAGTGCTAGCCTCACAATCCCCAGCCATTTCATTTGCTGGTCTATATTATAGGAAACAAAATAGTATCTGGTTGGGGTGATAACCTGCAAGGAAGGTATTATTTGGGACTTATGGTTTTCTTAACTATTGTCAATAATGCATGCATATGAAGACATTATTGTGAGTCTTGTATACTTTGTCTTTAAAGTTAAATTTTCTCTTTGAATTTCTATCTTATGTGGAAGACAAATATTTGAAGTTATCTCTATTAACTATAATATTTACATATGATTTGGTATGTTTTGTTTTGATTGATCTTGCTCTTTTTCAATTTTCCAGGCAGATTGCTCAGAGTTTCTTTAAGGGTCTGTTTTACAGGTATATGACAGCATTATTAATACTATATTTCTTCTCTGGAGGATTCTTCTTTAGAAGCCAGCTTGCTTAGGTACAAATGACATCTATGGAGAGACCAGAAAAACACTCACTGATATTTTAGGCCTTTGATGAGGCCTATGAAATTGAAATGATGTAACAATTGAATGTTATTACGTGCTATAGATTATAGATAGACACTTGAATATTTTATCTATTCGGATTGTTATAAAGATACATACATTAATTCAAATACAAAGTACAAACACAAATATATGGGGTTAATTCCCCCTGGAAGTTCACCTCGGAGTTTGGCTAGCACGTTTATATAATATGAATTTAATAAACTTCATTTTTCGAAATCAGCAACAATGACATACAGTTTTAGATGAGTTTGGGAGCATAGTGACATACTGTAAGGATACTACTTCATCTTTTTTTTTTTTTTGGGTACATAGATACTACTTTGTCTCAATTTGCAGGTTATAAGGTAGTTTTTGCTAATAGTCTTACGTTTTAAATAAATGTTTTGTTAATTTTGGGGTAGACATTAACGCTGCTAGACTGCTCCTACCACTATATGATCAATCTTTTGGTATGAAATAAACGGAGGAATAGAATATCCTATTGAATTGTGGTTGTTTTAATAATAATAAAGTAGTCAATATAAAAAAATTAATGGCAATCATGTTGTCTCCTATACCAAAATTTCAATCTCTTGTTAAGAGCAAGAAATTTATTTGGATGGGCCACCCTGTCTCGGTTCTATTAGGAGATGGTGTAGATGTACCTTATCATCGTAAAATTCCAATAGTGGAACTTGACCAAAAAAACAAACTTACGTGTATGCTTAAAAAAAATTAACATGTGTCTAATACTATTAAGAGCATATTTAAATGTGAACTGTCCACCAGGTTCAATTATTAACTTTACCTAAGACCATTTGGATGAATGTAAGAGGAAAAGTTTCTTGAACATTTTTATTCACAATACTTCAATTTGATACCTTATTTAAGGAAAATCAAACTTCTTCTGGAAGGTTTCTTTATGCAATGAGATAATAAATGCTTATCATTACAAAAAAATTAATGTATACAATGGATGGTGTGTAGTTCACATATTGTTATTGGTATGTATAATTATAGAGTATAGTTTATGAATTAGGCTGTAACAGCGTGTTGGACAAGTAACCACGTATTGAAACTTTTCAATTAGACATCAAGACCATTTAGTAAAAGGCAAATACTAAAGCAAAGTTGCAATAAATTCCTTTGCTACGTGAATAAAAGAAAGGCTTGAAAAATTAAGTATTTAATTTTAAACTAGTGTTATTATGATTGTTAATACAGGCTGTGCCCCTAATTATAAGTGTATTTCGAAAAAAAAATTGCTTTTAAATAAAAGTATTATTGTAATTATTTTTTAAAAAATAAATCTTTAATTAATATTTTTTATCTTAGAATAAATAGTAGATATCATTATAATAAAGCCACAAAATTGCAAATCAAAATTAAATTTGAAGTCCAATCTAATAATATTAGTATTTGCCACTTGAGATACTGTTGAGGTACTGTCATTTATGAGATTTAAGGACTATCTCTTATTAATTCTATTGCTTTATCTTAAAATATAATAATTCATACAAATTATATATATATATATATATATATATATTAACATAGATATTTATAATTTTATACAAAGGAACCAAATAGTACTAGGGAGCGAGTAGTACTAATAAATAAGCAATTCCTTAAAAAAAAAGCTAGCGACATTTGTCAAAAGAAAAAGATGACAAGTATATGCAGCAAAGCAACATGTAAGATAAGACAAAGAAAGGGGTAAGGTTAAGGTAAGACAAGACAAGGAAGAAAGTTTCCAAAGAGAGAATAGAGGAAATAATGAATAGCAACTACTACACATTTTACCAAAAAAATAAAAATAAAGAAAGAGGTTAGAGATGATTCATGTAACTAACTGTAAGAAAGAAAGGAATGCGAATACCAACCACCGCCGTGTGTGGGACCAAACATCAACATCCATTCATATCATGTCATGGGATGGGACACACACCGTTAACAAGAAGGGAGTACTACTAACTACAGTTATTATTATTAATTAGATAACTATTAACAACAATTTAACCATATATCAAATGCTTGGTTCAATTGATTAATGACTTTGTCGAATCAAATCCAAAGCACCATCTTCATCAAGTTTTATTTACTCCCCCAACCGAATTCTGAATTATTCGACACTCTTATATACTGTAGGTTTAATTTAATACAGTGTAAGAGAGAGAAAAAAACAAATAATAAACAACAACCATATTGGTGATAATAATTGGAGGGGTCCCACAATTCTTATCATGGATAGAATAGAAACCCCTTTGTCCCTTCCCAAGATCTAATCTCCTCTTACCTTTCTTTACATTATAGACACTGCAACCCTAATCTTCAATTTCTCTTCTTTTCCTTCTTAACAACAATAATTAGATCTCTCTCTTTGATTTCACTTCAGGTACTTCCATTTTCTTTCTTCACTTTACCCCATTTAATAATATCAGCATATGCAATTATTAAAAGGAAAATCTTAATCACTCAACTTACTATTTTGGTTTATGAAGAATTATTATAGAGATCTTAAAATTTACTTGTTTTTTCATTATAATCAAGGGTCAAATTCAGTGAGGAATGCCACCAAAATGGGGAAGAATGCAAATTGGTTTTCCAATGTGAAGAAAGCTCTCAGCCCTGACTCAAAGGAAAACAAACACCAGGTTTCATTATATATATATCACACAATTTCATAATTTTCTTACATGTGTAGCTACTAGCTATGTGAACTTATAGTCTATACTTATATATTTTTAAAATGTTTATTATCCATTCACTCGAAGTTATTTGATTAAGTATTAAATAGTTATGAAATTGTATGAAAATTTGTGAATTTGATATATGCAATAAGAACTCTTACTTTGAATGTAGAATTGGTAAAAACATCGAATTATTAATTAGAGTAACTCAACTTAAAGATGCTCTTTGAGTTTGAGTAACTTGACCCCTTCCGAGGGATGTTTCTTAAAGTATTGGCAACTGATTTTGCAGAATTCAAGTGGATCAAAGAAGAAATGGTTTGGGAAGAAAAAATTACAGACTCAGGACTCATACTTAGAAACTGATAATGCACCTCCTCCTTCTCCTCCTCCTGAGGAGATTATTTTAACCCATGTTGAGAATATTGAAAACAATCATGATCATGTTGAAGTTGCAACAGATTTGGATGCTGAGGTACATGTTCCTGCTGTTCAAACACAAATTGCTGAAGTTCAAGTCACTGCAGTTGTTCAGTTTGACAGTAAAGTAAAGGATGAAGTTGCAGCAACCAAGATTCAAACAGCTTTTCGCCGATACTTGGTTGGTATTTTTTGCAAGTTCTATTTGAATCTACATAAACTATATTTCATTCATCTTTTTTTTTAGCCTGCCTATTACAATTATGGAGTAGTTCAGCATTTTAGTCCTTGAAATTGTAACCGTAAGTTAATTTAGTCTCTCAAATTTGCGAAATAGCAATTGATATCCTTATATTAAAAAAATCAATCAATTTAGTAAATTATTTTAAATGCAACGCCACAAATTTAAAGGTTCTATGATTGTCTTGTTGCAAGAGAATATTAAAAAAAAAGTGTATGTTATGCATTTGTCTTCTTTAATTATGCCAAGTTATGTTGCCAGTAGTGGTAATTAACAATTGCTGCAAAAGGAAGCTTCTTGATTTAATGATTTACTACTTTCAAGCTGAATTTTGTTTTGATATCATTCAGGCAAAAAGAGCTTTGCGGGCTTTAAGGGGGCTGGAAAGGTTAAGATTGCTAATGGAAGGGCCAGTTGTAAAGCGTCAAGCCAATAGTACCCTCCGCTCTATGCAGACGTTAGCTCATGTGCAATCGCAGATTCGTTCAAGGCGGCTCAGGATGTTAGAGGAGACTCAAGCTCTGCAAAAACAACTCTTACAGAAACACACAAAAGAGCTAGAGAGCATGCAGGTATCTGGTTTAAATTCCCTGATATACTTTAGAATAAATAATATATGTGACAAGGAGATAATGTGTATTGGATTTTAGCTTATGGATTATGGAATGCTTTTAACTTGTTTCAAATTCTCACAACAGATTGGAGAGGAATGGGATGAAAGTCTACAATCAAGAGAACAAATTGAAGCGAAGTTACTAAGCAAGTTTGAGGCTGCTATGAGAAGAGAAAGAGCAATGGCTTATTCGTTCACTCATCAGGTTTTCTATTTCTCTTAAGAAGTTGCATTTGTTAGGATAGTCAGGGAAAATAGATGAGAAAATAGCATGGTTGAAATTTAGATGAACTGAAAGGTCAAAGGAAAATGGTTTAGTAAAATTACATTAAAGTTATACGCAGTATAAAGTATTAAAATAAGAACCCCAAACTTATAGTCATGTGACACAAATCCTCTAGTCTACTTTTGTTCATGGAAGAGCAAGCATTATACTAGTACATCAGAATTCTGACAAAAAGATGTCTTCGGAGAAATATCTAAACTTTTCATGCTGTTTATGGATTCCCACCTTGATAATTTTATTAAGCTTCTCCTCATATAATTTTAGCAACTTGGGTTGTCATCTACAAAATTTTCAAGAGAAATCTTTAATGTTATCCACACAGAAAAGGCCAATTAGGCTACTTGAATCATCCTATCCTTTAATCTGTTTGATGGAGTTTCAGCATAACTTGTTGCTTGTCAATGGGAGTATTCAGTTACCAATTTGAGTTTCTTGATCCTTTGAGCAAATTAAGTTCTTAGTTTGATCTGAGATAAATATATACTTGTATTTGACAGAAAAATGGGAAGAATTCATCGAAATCTATTAACCCAATGTTCATGGATCCAACCAATCCTACTTGGGGATGGAGCTGGCTGGAACGTTGGACGGCAGCCAGGCCGTGGAAGAGCCAAAGCCTAATTGAAAAAGAGAAGAACAACAATTCAGCTGTAAAAAGTTTAAGCCGCGGCATTACCAGCGCTGAAATCAGCAAATCATTTGCTCGTTTCCAGCTCAATTCCGAAAATCATTCTCCAACAGCCAGCCAAAATCCAGGTTCGCCGAACTTCCATTCAAATTCAAAGCCTCCCAAGCCAGCAGTTGGCAAAAAACTGAATAAGGCAAGCCCAAAGGAGAGTTGTATTATCGATGATGATACCAAAAGCATGATGAGTGTGCAGTCGGAGCGAGTTCGGAGGCACTCCATTGGTGGATTAACAGTGAGGGATGATGAAAGCCTTGCAAGCTCTCCATCAGTTCCAAGTTACATGGTGCCAACTAAATCTGCAAAAGCTAAGTCCAGGTTGCAAAGTCCATTAGCTGCAGAGAATGGAACAGTACCAGAGAAAGGGTCCGTTGGAACTGCAAAGAAACGGCTTAGTTTCCCGGCTTCGCCTGCCAGATCAAGGCGGCATTCAGGTCCACCGAAGGTAGAAAGCAGCTTAATTGCAGAAATTACTGTTGGCAGTGGTGTGGCTGGTTGATTATATAATAATCAGAGGAAAAAGAATGCAAAGCACTCCTTTAGTGTTGGAATTATATCATGGAAGAAATAAGACAAAAGTTGATTTGAAGTTTCCATTTTTTATTTTATTTATTTATTTATCCAAATTTATGTGTAGCTTATCATTTCTTTGAGGTTGTTGATTTGGGGGGTAAAATCTGTTTTCTTACCGTGTTTATCAATTTGTCTTTTCATGAATTTATTTGATTACAAATGTGGTTCATGATGGTATTATGGCAGAAGAACAAGTCAGCTGTCGAAAATCCTTTGGGAACTTTCCCATTTGGAACTATTATCATTTTATTTTCTTCATTCTTGTGATATATAATGTATATTTAATTACATTGTCGTAATCTGTTTTCGTGAGAAATTTTAGACCTATTTATTTAATATTTTGAAAGTGTTGAGTTGCAGGAATGAAGTATTGGTTAAGTACTAAGACCATTTCCAATGCTTTGTCCTTAATTTTTACAAACTTTTAAGAACAAGTTTGTATCATTGGAGTAAAATAAGGAGTTGCCTTATTAAAAAAACTTATAAGTTTGTCCTTGCAAGAAATGTGTTAGAGAGAAAAAAAAGAGGAAACAGATAGACAATATGTAAATGGTAGGTTCATTTGAGTTGTTTAAGTGGTATGTCAATGGAGCAAAAAATTTGAACAATTCTTAGTAGTGATGCGATAGATTATAATTTATGACCCACCGAAGAGTGCATGAGTTTAATCCTTAGTTTGTCGTCTAGTAAAAAAATCTTGAAAGTTGTTGTGTCTAGCTAAAAAGATCTTACAAGTTATAATAATAGGACGATATTGTGATGTATTGGATTTTGCATTTAGTAAATCATCAACATGTTTACAGTGAAATCCAAAGCTTCACATTCTTTTGATTGGAGTTCCAATTCGTCTTGATTTATTAAGTGTTCAGTGCATATTAGATAAACACTTTTCAGCGTCTTCTCTCCCCTGCTGACAAATTTCCAAATTATTTCATGAGTACCTAATAAGCACATTAGAGGTGTACAGATAAGAGTTTAAAAACTACACATGAATACAATTATTTGTTATTATAATGTTGGTTCTATATATAAAATTTTGATTATTTTGTTGATTTTAATTATATAAAAAACTATGAGTTTTAAGATGTATCAATTACTAAAATTATCTTCTTTTTTTTTTATATCCTTATTAATTTATCAATTTTACATGTAAGTGGGTGAAAAACATTTATTGTTCAGATTATATTTGAAATAACATTTTAGAAGTATAACATTAAATAACTTGACTTTGTTACTTTTTCTTTTTATATATAGAATAGGAATAAGTATTATTTTGTGAAACATCTCTACTATAAGAAAGAATTAAATATATATTTAGATAAATATAAATTTTTTTTTGTAAATATATTTAAATAAATATAATTTTTTTTATAAAATGTTTAATGAATTTGAAAGTGTTATCTATCTTGAATTATATTCTTTCATTTTAAAATTTTTACATAAAAAAATATATTTTAGAAAAATACTAAATATAAAGCATGAACCAATTTGATTAATCATCCACCCATAAATTCACAAAATACTAACTAAAATATTTCAATTTTTGTTTTTAAAGTGTCATGTACTCATTGTTGCATTGCCTTATCAAATTTCTTCTCACTATATAGCATAGCTCTATATCTTAAAACTTACAATTTCAAAAATCTATAGTAAAAAAAGGTATTATATTCTATAAAAGAAATTTTATTTAAAAAAAAAATAATTATGAAGAGTGGAAAAAAAGTTGTGCACAAAAATAAAACTGACCTGAATTTAAAGGTTCTTTTTTAAAATATTCTCTTTTTGAAAAAAGTCACAGAAATACTCATATTAAAAATTATATACTAAAATGTCATACTTTTTTTATTAGGAGGTCGCATCCCGCCCTTAATCTCTTAAAAAAAAAAATTTTTGACGCAATAGGAGGTCGCATACATCCCGAATACAAGCCTTTAATTTTTTTTTTTAATTTTAACAATTGAATAATTGTTTATTTAATAAATTAAAAAATAATAAAAATATTTTAAAAATAAAATTATATTAATAAAATAAATAAAATTGAAGAAAAAATACAGTTATAAATTAGTAACTTAATTCTATTTTATCAACAACTCTCTCCTATTTTTCCTCTGTATTTAATAAATAAAAATAATTATAAACTTAATATATTTTATTTAATTTTATTAATATAATTTTATTTTTAAAATGTTTTAATTTATTAAATAAATAATTATTAAAATAAAAAATAAAAAATTAAAGGCATGTACATGATCGCATACTCGAGCGATCTCATACTGTATAAAAAAGAATTATGGTTTGCAAAACGAAAATGCGGTTCGTGAGGGTGAAACAACAGTAAAACATGTTGATATATATTTTTGAATGTATGGTATTTTAGTGACTAAAAAAAAAGAGGATATTTAAATAAGAAAACGAATTTAAAACTATTATTACAGGATATATCTCTGAAATTCTGTAACTGACTAAGAGAGAAATCAGACGTAGTGAGCAAGGCAACCAAAAATAAAACCCTTTCATTCTTGACCCTAATTCCTCAATTCGACTTTATTTGCAGGAAAAGCCCGAATCAATCCAATATGTTTCTGCTCAACGTTATGGTATTGGTAAGCCCTTCATCCTCATTCTTCAAATTACTTCGATTTTGTACCAGGAAAATCTACATTATGTCTGTAATAACCTCAACAACAACAAAAAACTCATTTCGTGGTGTAAGATAGTGCAAGTTAAATAAATTGTTTTATTGTGTTGTGGTGAATTATTTTCAGCGTTCAAGTTCCGTTTGGGGCTTTGAGGTTGGAGAGGGTTTGTGTTTAGGGCTTTAGTTTTACATTGGTGTTCAAACCAGAACCTGCATTTGGCATCTTTGTTGTTATGATTTGCATACTTAGAGAAGACATTTTAGAAACAAATTAAATATTTCTAAAAATTCTGAAAAATGTATTTTCTCAGTTAGCTTCCATAACCAAATGTCAATACAAAGTAAAAATTGAAAATCAAAATTTATAATGTTTTTAGAAAGTAAACGAACCCTTAGCTTGCATGTTCATAGCCTCCTTCTTATGATATGATACTGGAACTATTGATGGATGGTCTGGTGGTTGGGGAAGTGTTTTAAAGTTTGTTGACTTTCAAATTATGTTTCTTTTTGTGAAACTGAAAATGAAATTTTTGAACAGGAAACACCATTTATGACAGGGTTGACTGTGGCTGCGGCAGCTTATGCCAGTAGATATGGTATTCTGGCTTGGCAAGCATTCAAGGCTAGACCACCTACGTTGCGTAGATTTTATGAAGGTGGTTTCCAGGCTACCATGAATAAGAGGGAAGCAGCTCGCATATTGGGTGTTAGGTATTGACATTTTTGTTTTGTAAGATTCTAATGTTTTGATTGCATGAACTCGTCGTAATGACAATATGTGAGAAAAGAATCCCTGAAACGTCCGTTTTTGGTTAATGGCGGTTGGCAAGAATGTTTGTCACCTTTCTTTTGGAGATGGATTCATTAATTTATTATTTTGAAATAGCACATGTTAGTTGTTAACTGCTATTTTGTTTGATGAATTCATTAAATTAATTTATGATATTTCATGATTTGAAGTTCAAATGCTGACTAAAACGATGATTGGTCGGACTTTGTTTACCTCCCGGTCGAACTTCAAATTACTATGACTCTTCTCTTGAGAACTGAAGGATTAAGACCAAAAAAATTGACTTTTCTTTAGTTAATGCCGTATCTTAGAGAGTAAAGTGTAGAGTTGTAATCATTGATGTAAGGATTACAGAGTCGGTAAGATTGATATATTGACCTTTCTTTTGATATCTTTGCAACTCTGCACATATGTATATCCAGCATATAATTAAGGTTGAAATTCTTAATGTTAAAACTTAAAATAACATGGCAGAGGTCCCATCCTAATGATTGTTTGAGTTTAGAGGTTGATGTTGAAAAGTTTGGACAAAAATCGATGGGATTATATGGACAATCACAACCATCACAGAACGTCAAATACCAGCATTGCATGCAGCTTTGAAGCATGTGTATCAAGTGTCTATGATTGTTGGTTAAGAAATCTAGGGCATTGGACTTATGAAGTGGATAATCAGAACTAGAAGAATATTAGAAATTACCAATGAATGACCAAAACAGGAACTTCCGCCAGAAATTAGTCAGTGTCTGATATCGTCCATCGAATGTCCAATTTGAATCCGTTGCATACCTTTGAATCCATTTAGGTTGCTGGTAATCAAGAAAGTAAATCAGAACCGAACCAATTGTTCTCCATTCTATTCCGTCCTCTTTAGTTTGCTTGAACTGTGAATCATATAATTGGACTTTGAAGTTACTTTGTTTCTGTTGTAAGTAAGTCGTGATTTTGAAACTTGCAATTTGCTAGCAGGACCTATCCTGGTCCAATTCTTTGTGCAATTGAAAAGACGGGCATAATTATCTCTGTAATTGTAGTTCAGTTTTTGTGTTCCATACTTTAATGTTTTATATCGTGAATGGTGATAAATCAATGATGAGCACAATTTTAATTACGGCTCGGTTGGTGGCAGTTCATTTGTATTGACATCAGTCACATATTGATTTCATTTTTAGTATTTTTCATGTTTATGACAAACCTTAAATGTCATTATAAGCTGAAGTGACAAGTGTGTTGCTTTGTCTATATTTTCCCTCTTATGTCTTCCAATGGATTGATTATTGTTATTGAAATTTGTTCCTAGTCATGCTCTTAACAAATAACTTTCCATAATATTTATATTTGGGGTGATACATTTATCATGTTTCCTGCT
>NC_021163.2:19606949-19632759 GCF_000331145.2 Cicer arietinum | reverse complement strand
CAGAGCGCACACTCCAACCGATAAGATTAAAGCAGCGCATAGAAGAGTGATGGTTGCAAACCATCCAGATGCCGGTGGCAGCCATTACCTTGCTTCCAAAATCAATGAAGCAAAAGATATGTTACTTGGAAAGAGCAAGAGTGGGGGGAGTGCATTTTGAAGTAACAGTATAAATTTTCTGTCCATTATCAGAACGGTTCAGACATATTCTATGCTTTTAGAATCAATTTTTTGTCTCCGATTCCATCAATAGTGAAACCAAACACAGTACCTTCAAGGGTTTATCGGTGTACTACCGCTTTAACAGAGTACACCCTGAAGTCTTGTTGTAACTTGTGTCATTAAAGTTGAGTTGAGAAGGCATCAATAGAAGTTATTATACTTGGACTTTTTAACTGTCAATTTTTGCATTTTCATGTGCACTTTTATTTCCTCTCTTGTTTAGTTAGGTTTATGCTACTTTAACATGAAGGTTGGCTTTAACATATGTCTTGACTCTGAGTATAAATGATTCTATACCAACTACAAATTCATATCTTAAGTATTTGTAATATGAAATATGAAGAGAATATGTTAGAACGGTTATCAATCTGCACTTCAGCAAACTTCTGGATTACGTGTATGGTACTGCTCTTTCTTTGCAATTTTACACAAGAAATTTTGTTAACCAAAGTTTATTAACCATTAACGTCAATTTATACTAGAGGATAAAATTAATGTTAATTTGTTTTGAAACAATTCTTGGTTAGATTATATTTATCTTTGGATAGAATTTAAAATTATGAAGACTCTATTCTCTCTCTTTTTTTATATAAAAGACTCTATTGTCTCTCTTTTTTATATAAAAGACTCTATTATCTTGAGAGTCAAGTAGATAAGGATATATATATTCTCTTAAGCGCATCAAACAAGCTAACATTGATTAGTCATTTAATTTGTTAAAACATAAAGTTAAATATATCTTTTGTTTTTGCAAATGTTATAACTTTTGTTTTTAATATCCGTAATTTTTATTGTCTTTGTAGATGTACCATTTTTATTATTTGTGTTGCTGTTTTGTTTTAGTTTTTGTAAAATTTGTTTATATTGAAACTGTTCACTATAACTTTCATTCCAATCTTCATTTTGAGCAATTAAAATCAAACATTTTACGTGTTAAATAAATCAATTTCATTTTGAATAATTTTTTATTGATCTTTGTACACTATAATTATATTAAATTTAATAATTTAGCATATTTAAACAATTATCTCTAATACTACAGTTATTAAAATATCTGATTTTAAATATAATTAAAATCTATTTTTGTAATTACACATCCAATATCAATTTTGATTCAAATTACTCAAAAACTTTTACATTAATGTATTTAAATATAAATTAATTTATATTGAATTCACTTTTATGCGAAATCAATTCTTCTTCTTAGATTTGGAACTACTCTTTTAATTTCTATATAAAAAATCAATTCTCGGCACCTCAAAACCAAACACACAATTAGTATAAATTCACTTGTTTTATATAGAAAAATCTAACCAGTCCAGAGAATTAAAAATCTTGGTGTTTTGTCGGGCATCTTAACTAGCACTTTAGAACAGGTTGTCCATTCCATTGTTTGTGATAGCCCCTTTACGCTTCATTGCAACATCATGCAAAAAATCACAAAACCCACGATTATTTTCTTGATGCTTCCATTATAAACTAAGCAAAGGTCATAATGCTTAAAACACATGAATGCATCATCATTTCTTTTACGCTAGCTTAGTTTCATTTGTTAAGTATATACAGTGGAATATATACCATTTTTTATTTGTCAACATTTAATAAGTACATTTAAACTCTGCAGAATTTAAGAAATAGATCCTAAATATGAAACTTTGCAATGAGTAATGACCAATTGACTATGGGTTACCACTTATGATCATAATTAGGGATGATAATTAGATTTAGATCCATTTCATATCCACACAAAAATCTACAATGATTAAGGTAAAAATTCGCATAATGGGTATAGATATGGAGAAGAGTAATTACCTGCAAAATTAAACAGGTATAGGCGCGGGTACTATAATATATACTTTGTCCTTCACCCACACTGATATAAATATATTATTTTTTATTATATTATATTAGTATTTAGTTTAATTAATTATTTTCTTTTATATTTTAGCATCTATTGATATAATTGGACCACTAAAATATTATAATTAAAAGATAAACATTTGCAAATTTTTTTAAAAAATTATTTTGATGAATAGGTAAATAATTGTGACTTTATAAGTTATAACTAAGAGTTATGTCTTATTAATCGTGACTTTATAATTATACTTGCAACTTTTTTTCAATTTTTTTTACATATTTTGAATAATATCGTTGTAAGACTTGCAACTTCATAAAGTATTATTATGGATATTGAAATGTGTATCGTAACGTGTGTTCATTTGAAATGTTTTGAGTTAGAAAGTATTTCAGTTTATAATATTTTTATAATTAAATTTAAGATATTTAGATAACTTTTAAATTTAATCACAACAATATCATTTATTTATCGATATATTTTAGTTAAAGTGTGAGTAATGTGTATTGGTACGAATAGTTAAGTACCAAATAGTAAGAGTGCGAAAATTAAAGTTGATACTCAAGAGGATACGAGCATGAGTATGCGTATTATTTTTAACTACGAATATAAAGATAAATGCTATAGTACCATACCCAAACTATACTCATTGTCATCCATAATGGAAGTATATCATGCTTATGGCGTAGTTTAAGACAGGTTTAGAGTTTTTTAAAGAGACATCCAAAGTTTTTCATAAGTTTTTCATGTGAATAATTGTGTATTGTTGTAGAATGTCAATTTAAGTTTAAGCTCAATTAAAAGTTTTCTTCTAAGGTTATAATAATATAGGTTTATAAGTATTTAATAGGATATGAGTCTTTAGTGTTAGAGGCTAAATATTAATTTTATTTTTGTGATGATGAACTAAAACAGAAATACTAATAGATAACTCTTGTTAGGTCAGTTTTGTAAATAGAGAAACTATGGTCTCTAGGTCACACACTTATATATAGTTGTCTTTTGTTGACATGTCATTATTACAAAACACACAAGAGATAGTTAAAGTGGTAGGTTCCAGAGAGTGTTGTTAATTTGGATGGTCAAACCGTAATTTGTAGTCATAAAGTGAAATAAAGTTTTGAGAAATTAAATTGATTTTATAAGTGTTAGAATAACAATGGTTAGTTTTATTAGTAAATATCACTGTAAATAAATATTGTGTGTGGAAGTAAAATCTTCAACCTCCTTATCACTTCACTCTTTAACTTTCTCACCTTAACCGTTATGTTATTTTATATCTTAAAATTCATATTTAATTTATATCCTTTTGTAATTTAAATCGTTTTATAGTGCGAGAGTACGGTACAATTTCATTCCCACATTCTGATCATTGACTCATATTATAGTTCAAAAAACTATATATTTTCATCTCAATATGCAAACCATAAGCTTGTAGTGCAAAGCAATATTTTCCTGACCAATATTTAAGGTTTTTTATCATAACTTTCACTACTTTCTCCCCATCCATCCCCTACAAATTTTCATTACCACACTACGCCAAAAATGACATTTAACAGCGCCCATTTTACAGCGCTTTCTAAACACAAGCGCTGTTGTAATTATATTTTAAAAATAACGGAACCTATTACAGCGCTTTTTATGTAAAGCGCTGTAAAACAAGCGCTGTAGTAGGTCATATAACGTTTGCGCATCACGTTATAAGGATTTTACAGTGCTTGTCAAAAAAGCGCTGTAAACCGAAGCGCTTTCGCGAATCAGTTACAGCGCTTTTTTCACAAGCGCTGTAAAACACATGCGCTTTCATTGAATTTAACTACCTATTACAGCGCTTTT
Source organism: Cicer arietinum (assembly GCF_000331145.2). Taxonomy (NCBI): domain Eukaryota; kingdom Viridiplantae; phylum Streptophyta; class Magnoliopsida; order Fabales; family Fabaceae; genus Cicer; species Cicer arietinum. The sequence goes on along the minus strand of NC_021163.2, from coordinate 19,628,846 downwards.
TTCACAAGCGCTGTAAAACACATGCGCTTTCATTGAATTTAACTACTTATTACAGCGCTTATTTCACAAGCGCTGTAAAACACATGCGCTTTCATTGAATTTAACTACCTATTATAGCGCTTTTTTCACAAGCGCTGTAAAACACATGCGCTTTCATTGAATTTAACTACCTATTACAGCGCTTTTTTCACAAGCGCTGTAAAACACATGCGCTTTCATTGAATTTAACTACCTATTACAGCGCTTTTTTCACAAGCGCTGTAAAACACATCCGCTTTCATTGAATTTAACTACTTATTACAGCGCTTTTTTCACAAGCGCTGTAAAACACATCCGCTTTCATTGAATTTAACTACTTATTACAGCGCTTTTTTCACAAGCGCTGTAAAACACATGCGCTTTCATTGAATTTAACTACCTATTACAGCGCGTTTTTCACAAGCGCTGTAAAATACATCTTTAAAATAATTATATACGTTGGAAACCCTCATATCCTCTACATCTTTCAAATAATTATATACGTTGCGAACCCTAATATCCTCTACGTACTGTGCGGCCATCTACGTTGTCTAAGGTATTTTTTACACATGATCTGTTATGTTTTGAAATTGTCAAAAATTGTCAAAAACTCATACCACATGATCTGTTCTGTTTTGAAATTGTTAGTTGATATTGGTTTCTTTTTGAAACTTGTTGATATGTTTTGAAAGCTTATTATTTTTGTTACTGCATTTATATAGGTGGTATAATATGGATAGGAAATGGATTTCAGCCAATCGATTGTCAAAAGAGTATGAAATTGGAGTGAAGGAGTTTGTTGAGTTTGCAGTGAAGAATGCAAAAGATCCAAATAGAGTAGTTTGTCCTTGTTTAAAATGTTGTTTTGGAAAACGTGTTAGAGAAGATGAATTAGAAGGACATCTAGTATGTAATGGAATTGATCAAAGCTACACATGTTGGATAAGACATGGTGAGAAAAAAAAAGGAAACATTAATTTTGAGAATAGTTCTACATATGCTTCAACTGATTTCGATACAGATACATATGAGCCGGACCGAGTTGATGAGATTGCAAAAGCAGTTGAAGAAGATCTTCGAGATTGTCCTAAAATGTTTGAAAGTTTGTTGAGTGATGCAGAGAAAGAATTATATAATGGTTGTACTAAATTCACAAGACTGTCAGCGATATTAAAGTTGTACAACTTAAAAGCGAGTAATGGATGGTCTGATAAAAGCTTTACGGAATTATTAACACTCATAAAAGATATGTTGCCAGATGATAATGAACTTCCCAGTCGGACCTACGAGGCTAAACGGATTTTGTGTTCTATTGGAATGAGTTACGAAAGGATTCATGCGTGTCCTAACGATTGCATTTTATTTCGAAACGAATATGAACTACTTAAGGCGTGTCCGAAATGCAATGTCTCTCGATATAAGAAGAAAGAATCTACTCCAGCAAAAGTCGTGTGGTATTTTCCTATAATACCAAGATTTAGGCGCATGTATCGCAGTGAAGAAGATTCAAAACACTTGACATGGCATGCAGATGAAAGAATTAGAGATGGAATGTTTCGACACCCTGCAGATTCCCCACAATGGGCAAAAATTGATCACGAGTATCCTGAATTCGGGATAGAGTCAAGAAATCTAAGACTTGCACTTTCTACTGATGGAATGAATCCACATGGTCTTCAAAGCATCTCACATAGCACGTGGCCTGTGATTTTGGTAATATATAACCTACCTCCATGGTTATGTATGAAGCGTAAGTTTATGATGTTGTCTCTGTTAATTTCTGGACCCAAACAACCGGGGAATGATATCGACGTATACTTGACTCCTCTAATCGAAAATTTAAAAAGTATGTGGGAGACAGGTGTGGAAGTTTATGATGGGTATAAGAAAGAATGTTTCAATTTAAGGGTTATGTTGTTCGGCATAATTAATGATTTTCCAGCATATGGTAATTTATCAGGATATAGCATTAAAGGTCAGTGTGCATGTCCTATATGTGAAGAGAGTACAAATTGGATGCGGTTGAAACATTGTAAGAAGAATGTGTTTCTTGGACATCGTAGATTTTTACCTTATAGTCATCAGTATCGTGGGTGGAGAAATGCATTCAATGGAAAATCAGAGGAAGGTAAAGCTCCTTTAGCACCGACTGGATATCAAATACTTGAAAAAGTACAAGGTTTGACCAATAAATTTGGCAAACCTTTTGCGGGAGAGCTGGTGAAAACTGGGTGGAAGAAAAAGTCAATTTTCTTTGAATTGCCATATTGGAAGTCATTGTATGTAAGACATTTCCTCGATGTGATGCATATTGAAAAAAATGTATTTGAAAGTGTTATTGGTACGTTACTCAATGTTCCAGGAAAGTCTAAAGATGGCGTCAATGCAAGATTGGACTTGGTCGATATGGGAATAAGAAATGAACTGGCTCCAGTAAAGAAAGGAAATCGCACATATCTACCTCCAGCCGCTCATACTCTATCTAGAAAGGAAAAAATTGTTTTATGTAAATTTCTACACGAAGTTAAAGTTCCAGAAGGATACTCTTCGAACATTAAAAATTTGGTTTGTATGAAAGACCTCAAGTTAAAAGGTTTGAAGACCCATGATTGTCATATTATAATGGAGCATTTGCTACCAATAGGTATACGTTCCATTTTACCTGAAAAAGTTCGACTAGCCTTAACTAGATTATGTTTCTTCTTCAGGGAAATTTGTAGTAAAGTGATCGACCCTCAGAAATTACCGACATTGCAGAGGGAAATTGTTGTTACTTTGTGTGAGCTTGAAATGTATTTCCCACCATCGTTTTTTGATATAATGGTTCACCTTACTGTTCATCTGGTTAAGGAGACACAACTTTGTGGGCCAGCTTATATGAGATGGATGTATCCGATAGAACGATATATGAAAATATTAAAAGGGTACGTAAAAAGTAGAAGTCGACCAGAAGGTTGTATTGCTGAACGATACATTGTTGAAGAGGCTGCTGAATTTTGTACTGAATATCTGTCCAATGTTGAATCCATAGGGCTTCCCATGTCTCGTCATTCGGGAAGACTATCAGGAGAAGGGATAACTGGAAGGAGACTACTGACTATATCAAGGACAGAATGGGAGCAGGCACAATTGTATGTTCTGCACAATGATGATGAGGTTCAACCGTATGTTACAATACACATTGATCAGTTATCTCGTTTGAACATGAATAGGAATCAAAATTGGATAACTCGAGAGCACAATCGAAGTTTTGTAACATGGTTAAAAAATCACATAATGTCAAAATTTGATATAGACCCCGGATCAATTTCAAATAGATTGAGGTGGCTAGCAAATGGTCCGAGCTTACATGTCTTTTCTTACACTGGTTATGTTATTAACGGCTACACATTTTATACCAAAGAACAAGATGATCAGACCACTATGCAAAATAGTGGAGTCACTCTCGTAGCTGAAGCGATGCATGTCTCAAGTGCAAAAGACAAAAACCCAATATATGCAAATCTATCATATTTTGGGGTTATCGAGCGCATATGGGAGTTAGACTACACAATGTTTCGTGTTCCCATATTTGGTTGCAAGTGGGTCGATAATAATAATGGCGTTCGGATTGATGAGTCAGGATTCTTGCTTGTCGATTTTAATAGGGTGGGATACAAAGACGAGCCTTTTATTTTAGCGTCGCAAGCTCAACAAGTGTTTTATGTCACTGATCCTTCTAATGATAAATGGTCTGTTGTCCTATCGACCAATAAAATAAGTGATGATAACAATAATGATGAAGATGTTGGTAATGATCTTTTATTTGCAACATCACAACAACCACATGAAATTGATTCAACTGATGATGGTTTATATCTTAGAGATGATCATGATGAGGGAATTTGGATTAATCCATCGTTTCGTATTGTAAATGGACAAACAAATGTGAATGTCACCAGGAAAAGAAGAAGGGCATCTTAATGTATATATATGTTTAATTGTTTTATATAAGCTATGCATGTAATCTGAACTGTGTTATTGTAAATATGCATGTAATCTGAATTGAGTGTTTTATACTAAGTTCTGATTAATTTATTTTCTGATTAATTTATTTTCTGCTTATATTTAGCTTGATTTGAGTGTTTTATACCAAGTTCATGTAACAATGAGTGTTTTATATTTAGCTTGATTTACATGAACTGAACTGAATATAAATTAGTAATTTACATGAACTGAACTGAACTGAATAGAGAGATTCTCTTTTGCTCAGTGCATATATATATATAGATTCTTCAGAATACTCATTTCTAATAATTCATCATCTCCTAAAGTATTGTGATAAAGACAATGATAACAATATTTTTAATCCAATAAACAATGATAAAAATGTTTTTAATGTCATCCCAACCCAAATAAACCAAACACAAAAATAAAATAAAGAGACATTTTACAGCGCTTATCTTAAAAAGCGCTGTAAAAGATCCTTTTAAAAATAAAATAATGAGTGTTTTATACCTTTTACAGCGCTTTTCACACAAAGCGCTGTAAACGACTCTTTTGAAAGTGAGTAAAAAAGACATTTTACAGCGCTTATTTGACAAAGCGCTGTAAAAAAGCTTTAAAAATAATATTCATCAGACACCTAATTTCTTCAAACACCTTGTACGCATCATGGGAATCCAAAAAACATCAGACACAAACCCATTTCTTCAAACACCTTGTACGCATCATGGGAATCCAAAAAACATCAGACACAAACCCATTTCTTCAAACACCTTGTACGCATCATGGGAATCCCCAAAAACACCAGACACAAACCCATTTTTCGCAACATGGCAATGATCCTGAATACCAATTAAGTTTCGATTTAAGAAGGAAAGAGAATGTAAAGAGATAAAAAGGGTGTTGAGGTGGAGATTGAATTGTGAAAGAGTAAGCTTTGATGTTTGTGAAGAAGATGCATAAAAGGAGAAGAGTTTGGTGAAGAGGAAGGGATTTTTGTGGTGACCAGTTACTACTATGTGGGTTTTGCATGCATGTTGAGCTTGTTTAAAAAATAACATAACATAACAAAACACAAAAACAATAAGGCCTTTTACAGCGCTTATTTGGAAAAAGCGCTGTAAAAGAGCCTTTTAAAATTAACATAAAGAGACATTTTAGAGCGCTTATGTGGAAAAGCGCTGTAAAAGGCTTTAAAAAACATTCATATAACATAATAACACACGGAGGTCTTTTACAGCGCTTATTTGGGAAAAGCGCTGTAAAAGAGCCTCTTAAAATTAACATAAAGAGACATTTTAGAGCGCTTATGTGTAAAAGCGCTGTAAAAGGCATTCAAATAACATAATAACACACGGAGGTCTTTTACAGCGCTTATTTGAAAAAAGCGCTGTAAAAGAGCCTTTTAAAAATTTAACTAAAGAAGCCTTTTAGAGCGCTTATGTGTGAAAGCGCTGTAAAAGGCATTCATATAACATAATAACACACGGAGGTCTTTTACAGCGCTTATTTGAAAAAAGCGCTGTAAAAGAGCCTTTTAAAAATTTAACTAAAGAAGCCTTTTAGAGCGCTTATGTGTGAAAGCGCTGTAAAAGGCATTCATATAACATAATAACACACGGAGGTCTTTTACAGCGCTTATTTGAAAAAAGCGCTGTAAAAGGCATTCAAATAACATAATAACACACGGAGGTCTTTTACAGCGCTTATTTGAAAAAAGCGCTGTAAAAGGCATTCAAATAACATAATAACACACGGAGGTCTTTTACAGCGCTTATTTGAAAAAAGCGCTGTAAAAGAGCCTTTTAAAAATTTAACTAAAGAAGCCTTTTAGAGCGCTTTACAAAATAAGCGCTGTAAAAGGCTTATAAAAAGCGCTGTAAAAGTGTTACGTATATATAACAGTTACCTCTTCAGTTTCCTCTTCATTACGTAACCTTCATCTCAACCTTCATTTCTTCTCTTCTTTTGCAAACCCTATCATCCCGTCCTTTACGAACCTTATTTCCACGATCATCTCCTTCATTTCGAACCTTATTTCCATCCAAGATCATCTCTCCCATTTCACACAATATATTTTCATTGAAATACGTAACCCTCATTACGTATTTCTTCAAACCGTATTTCTGTGAACCATATTTCTGTGAACTTTCTGCAAACCCTCTTTTCTTTGCATTTCGTCTTTCTTCGAACCATCATTATTCAGGTATTGATGTTATTAAATTTTTGTAATCATTAGAATGCATGTTGAGCTTTTTTAAGATATACTGATACATGTTGAGTTTGTTTATAATAATGCATGATCCATGTTGAGCTTGTTGATGTTATACTAAAGTGCATGTTGAACTTGTTGTAGTTAAATGGATACAAACAAAGATTTAGAAGTTCAAAATGAAGAAGTTGGCACCTCTAAGACTTACGAAAAAGAAGTCAAACGTGGTGCAACTATCATGCAAAGGGTGATTAAAGCACGGAGCAGTGGCATTAAATTTGAGGTATACTATATATACTCTGTTTGCTGTGTGTTTTTTTATCTTTTTTTAGGGTTTAGGGCATGTACTTACTATATGAGTTTATTAGGTTGGCTGGAACGAGAGTGGTCAGCCAGTTGACCCCAACAGCTCCATGTTTGTAAGCTACATTGGGGCTGTTGTTCGTCAAAATGTCCCAATAACAATAGACAACTGGAGAGATAAGGCGTTGAAGGATGCCAAAGATATCATCTGGAATGACATTCAAGTAAATATTTTGATCTACTCTTTTGTCATTTATAATTTTTTTTCTGTAAAATACATTACTTATAATTGTTTTCATTGCAGACCACTTTTGTTCTTGATGAGGAACGAAAGTCATATGTTTTGAGAGTTGCTGGGAAAATCCATCGTGGATTTAGATCCCATCTCTCAAATTTCTATCTAAAAGATAGAGAAGGAAACACAAATGCTGAACCTCCAAAGATATATCAACATTATATATCAAAGGATGAATGGAGTGCATTTGTTTCCAAACGTTCTGACCCGGCGTTTGTCGTAAGTGATTAATTTATTAGCATTTGTGTTTTATTATTCATATTCGTAGCGTATTTTAAATTTTTACACAATTGCTATTTTTTTTTTATATAGAATATTAGTAAGGCAAATCGCGAACGGGCAAGCAACCCAAAACACCCATACAAGAAATCACGTATGGGATATGCACGCCTTGAACAAAAAATTGTAAGTAATTAAACATCACTTGTAATTTGTATTATAAACTATAGTGTGTAACTAATTTGTATTATTTTGTTTATGATTTTAACGAATAGAGAAAAGACACCCAAGCCGATCAACCCTTGGGTCGTCATATCTTATGGAAGGAAGCGCGTGTTAACAAAGAAGGAGTGGTTGATAATGAAAATGTCAAGAAAGTTGTAGAACTTTGTGTAAGTATATTATCACTTTAATATTTTTTAATATTGTATTTTAAAAATGCTATTGAACTTATCTTTTTAATGTTACATGTATTTTAGGAAACTATTGAACAAAGTTCTGAAACTCAAGAGGGCAACAAGGATACGTGCAGGGACATTCTTGGGAAAGTGTTTAATGTCCCTGAGTATTCCGGTCGAGTGAGGGGGAAAGGATTTGGCGTAACTCCCAAAAGCTTTTTTCCTCAAGAGAAGCGCCAAAAACCTTCCAACGAGGAAGTATTAGAGAAGCTCAGAATCTTATCGGAGCAAGTGGCACTCTTGGTGAATACGAATAAAGACAAGCAACTTCCGGTTCAGCTCCAACCTGAAATACAAATGGAGAGTGAAACCGGGAGTTGCAACGTCGGTTTGAAGAGTATTCCCGAGGTAATTAATTACTTACTACTTACTTGCTTATGTAATTACTTATGTATTAAACAAACTTATATATTAACTGTACTTATGTTTTTTTTAAAAAGCGTTGTCTTTTATCTTTGTGCCCAAAATTATTTTTGATCCAAAATCACTTCACAATCAGTGCACACAACAACAAAACATATTCAAATACCATAAGCAGTTCACACAATCAGTAGAACATAAATCAGAACTCTGTAACTTTTTTAACATATATGTAACTCTGTAATTTACAACCTAAGTAACTACATTCAGATACATATATACAACCTAATTTACAACCTAATTACCTACATTCAGATACGTATATATATATAACCTAATTTACAACCTAAACTACATTCAGATCCATATGCATGTTCATATATTGTGTCCTATGATCATTTACATATAATAACTAACAGAATATACATTATATGCACTAGCTACCATATAATATTCAGATCCCTTGCCCAGCAGCAAGCTATTTCCCAGAAAATCAAATAATTTTCATGTCAAGCACGTACTGACACCATTCTTCCTTTAATTCCATCAGATCTTCCTCAGAATATGATGGACTGGAATTGGCAAAGTACTGCAATATAAAAATTGAACATATTATATTAAGTTAGTATCAAATATATAGATAATTTATATATGAAAATCATATAATGCAAATACCGTACCGTTTCTGGGATAATAGTTTTATTCTTCTCAACAATCTCCTTCATGAATCTCAATATGTAGTACCCACAGTCGATGTTATTTGTTTGACGAGGGCACTTTATTGAGATCCATGTAATGTTATTAGACTTCTGCTTCGACACTTTAGCACCTCTTTGAGCTCGATAAACTTTTAAGGCACTATCGAATGAATAAATGTGATTATTAGAGCATGAATATTTATATATATATATATATATATAAATATTCATGCTCTAATAATCACATTTATTCATTCGATAGTGCCTTAAAAGTTTATCGAGCTCAAAGAGGTGCTAAAGTGTCGAAGCAGAAGTCTAATAACATTACATGGATCTCAATAAAGTGCCCTCGTCAAACAAATAACATCGACTGTGGGTACTACATATTGAGATTCATGAAGGAGATTGTTGAGAAGAATAAAACTATTATCCCAGAAACGGTACGGTATTTGCATTATATGATTTTCATATATAAATTATCTATATATTTGATACTAACTTAATATAATATGTTCAATTTTTATATTGCAGTACTTTGCCAATTCCAGTCCATCATATTCTGAGGAAGATCTGATGGAATTAAAGGAAGAATGGTGTCAGTACGTGCTTGACATGAAAATTATTTGATTTTCTGGGAAATAGCTTGTGCTGGGCAAGGGATCTGAATATTATATGGTAGCTAGTGCATATAATGTATATTCTGTTAGTTATTATATGTAAATGATCATAGGACACAATATATGCATATAATGGATCTGTTAGTTATTATATAATGGATCTGAATGTAGGTAATTAGGTTGTAAATTAGGTTGTATATATGTATCTGAATGTAGTTACTTAGGTTGTAAATTACAGAGTTACATATATGTTAAAAAAGTTACAGAGTTCTGATTTATGTTCTATTGATTGTGTGAACTGATTGTCTATAATATGTTCTGTTCTACTGATTGTCTGTAATATGTTCTGTTCTACTGATTGTCTGTAATATGTTCTGTTCTACTGATTGTCTGTAATATGTTCTGTTCTACTGATTGTCTGTAATATGTTCTGTTCTACTGATTGTCTGTAATATGTTCTGTTCTACTGATTGTCTGTAATATGTTCTGTTCTACTGATTGTCTATAATATGTTCTGTTCTACTGATTGTCTGTAATATGTTCTGTTCTACTGATTGTGAAGTGATTTTGGATCAAAAATAATTTTGGGTACAAAGATAAAAGACAGCGCTTTTTAAAAAAAGTGCCATAAAAAGCTAAAAAGCACTTTTCATTTCAAATAATTAATTTACAGCGTTTAAAAAAAAAAAACACACATTTTACAGCGCTTTTTTTAAAAAGCGCTGTAAAATGCTGTTCTAAAGCGCTTTAATGGTGCACCTTCTACAGCGCTTTCGTGCGAAAGCGCTGTAAAATGTACAAGAAAAGCGTTGTAAAATGCAGACCCATAATATGAAATTATGGGTGGGCATTTTACAGCGTTTTTTCGAGAAAGCGCTGTAATATGCACACCCATATATGAAATTATGGGTGGGCATATTACAGCGCTTTTTCGAGAAAGCGCTGTAATATATACACCCATATATGAAATTATGGGTGGGCATATTACAGCGCTTGTTTGAGAAAGCGCTGTAATATGCACACCCATAACTCATATGATGGGGTGCATATTACAGCGCTTTTTGTGAAGAAGCGCTGTAAAATGTGCATAACAAGCGCGCGTTGTATTTACATGTTTTATAGCGCTTTTATAAAAGCGCTGTTGTATCATTTACAGCGCTCGTTTCCACAGCGCTTATTTTTTTGAAAAAGCGCTGTAAATGGCCTAAAAAAAGCGCTGTAATATGCGTTTTTTCGCGTAGTGCCATGAGTTTTTGTTTGATCATACCTTGTCTGCCCAAGTGTAATCTAAACTAGAAAGAAACCATCCTTGATCACCATAAACCCCAACTCATTTTCATCATTAAGTATGAATGGAGGAACACTACCACTACTGAACCCTACGATCTATTTATAATTCTTTCAGAGGTATATAGCGGAAAAACTCATTTTTCCTTAAACACTAAACGTTATTTGAAATATGTTGCAGCTAGAAAATATTTTAAATTCAATTATTAAAAATGGTAGAAAGAGCTCACCCCTTGAGTATTGTTGTAGACTAAGGTAGTCTCACAACGCACTTGCATCAATTTGAATCAATGCTCATGTGTTATTTAACATTTTGTGTAATCATGTTTTTATCAATATATATCATTGACTTGAATTCTCAACAAATCAAAATTAATTATTTCATCAAATTTAACTACATCAAACGCTACAAAGGAACTTGACATACTGTAATTGTGCACCAAAAAAGTTCCAAGAAAAGATAGGTGAATTACAAATGATTATTATCAACTCTTTCTAAATAACACTTTATTAGCATATTTCTTCTTAAGTATCAGACAATGATACAACCACATAAAGCATTCTAAGAATTTTGTTTTCTTAGACATAACCAAAAACTTTGATACTAGATGTTGAAAAAAACATACATAGAGAAATTAAAATAACATAATCAAACACAAGAATATAACGTAGAAACTTTAAAATTAGAGAAAAATATGATTGATGTTTAATGATAACCAGATAACATTATGTAAATTTTTTTACAACACATAGACTTCTCTTAAACTCCATGTGTCCCCCTAGTGCATCCACACTCTCCAACACAAATATCTAAACTATATCTCACAACACTCTAAAATAATAGTATAAGAGAAAAGAAGAAAATCAAATACAAATTTAAAGTGTTCTTGACTGATGCATCTTATAACGAATAACTATACACATCATACACAAAAGACTAATTTTTGCTTGAACCATTCTTTCAAAATAAATGTGTTGGGTTTCTACATAATAATAGTTTCAGATTCAATATGTGTTGAAGTAGATGAATGATTGAGAGAGAAAATCAATTTTTTTTATAAAGAGATTGGAACTTTTTGTTTCAATTTTTTTTCTCTGGGGTTTAAGGGATAAATTTTGGATTTTTTAATTGTTTATTTTTCTTTCTATTTTGAATTATTGATGAAGAAGATAATATAAATGAAGAGTATGGAGTTTAATTAAGAATACAATCTATAATTTTTTTTATTTTAATTTGATAAAGATGACGATGAAGAGGAATAATAACCTTGAATTTTAATTTAGCATTTTTTTATTTCTCTTTTGATGATGTTGACAAACAGGAGGAAGAACAACCAAAAGAATTTCTTATTTTGAATTTAAAGGATTAATATGAGAAAACAAAATTAAAGAACCATATGAAAAGAAAAATCTCAAAGAATCAATATGGAATTGAAATGTTGATTAGAAATTGTCAACTCAACCACATTATAGACATGTCATAAGTTTATTTTTATAACAAAAAAAAAACAATGACATGTGTATTTTTATACTTAAAAGGACATATTTATGAAGGAAAAAAATTAAAAGATAATGAATCAAACTCGATATGATAAGTAATTTTGTTTTTGATTGTATCAGACTTAAATGCACTTTAATTTTTAACTGAAACAAAATTCTATATTTGGAATGCTGATACCCTTAATTCACAAGTTTCCAAGAAAATTAGCACAACCCAAATTGAAACTTATGTTTTTTGATGATTCATATTCTTTAGTAATATAAAATTACATTTTTGTTTTATTTTAACTAAAAGCAACATATTTAAGAAAAATAACAACTTATCAATGAAACTAAAAAGTTTGTAACATTATTTAGTTTATTGTTTGTGGTATAGGTCAATAATATCACAACATCAAATGTAATTTTACATTATTATTAATAAAAATGATATGCTATAAAAAAAAAATAAACTTCAAATTAATTTGTAAGAAAAAATTTAAAATCCTAAATTACAAAATCAAGATATTTAAATCCAATTAATATAAGAGATCAAAACTAAATTTAAGATTACGTTTGATTTATTGAAAAATTGAGGATTCAGCATGATAACTTTTTCTGTACTTTTTTTTTTCATTCGTAAACTGATATAAGATCCAATAAAACATGAACAAAAAGATTGGAGAAAAACAAGAACTCCCTCAGTAAATCCAAATAATTATAATATTTCGTGGAATGCATAGACATGTAAAACTAAGTAAAGTGTAAAATGAACATCAATCATGAAACACAATAAAATATATAAAGTTGTCATGTATTGTTCTGTAATTACTTTTTGTGTGAACGAAGCTCACCTTATATATCGTGCTTGTTTGGTTTTGTAGGTCCCATGAAAAAGAAAAGTGTGAGATAGAGCGTAACATTAATGGCTGATCAGTTTCAAACGTAGTATTTTGCAGTGCTGTTCCCCCTCACTCACTCACTCTTCCCTCCTCCCATTCACAAAAGAAAGAGAGAGACTCTGTATCTCAGCTCCAGAGAAAGTTCAGCTACCTCAACGACGCTGTACTTTCCCTCACCTTTCTCCTCCATCTCCAAAACAAGTCTTTGTTTAGTATATCATATAATAATATCAAATTAATATTCTTCTTATCTACTTCATTTGGGTGTTACTACATTTTCAGTTGTTACTTTATCAACTTTTTTTCTCTTTCTCTTCTACGTATGCTTCTGGTGTAGTATAAGTATAACCTTGGATACTGCTATTTGGTTTTTGGGTATTTGTTAAAAACACAATCTTTTTATTTTCCTTTCATTTTCTTTTTTTGGCTATTCTCTATTTAGCAACAATTGTTGAATTTTCAGTAAGATCCTCTATTCTGCCTTCATGAAATTCATAAAGTTTGTATCTTTTCTCTACTTTTCATCCTAATGTTTTACTCACCTCAACTTATTAAAAATGGGGCCAGAAAATTTGCTCCCGTTTTCATCAGCTTCACATGTATTCTTCCATTTTGAAATGCAACGTTGTTTTTGTGTTTATGCTGCAAAAAGAAACTTGGGTTTTTTATTTTTGATTTTTTTGTTTTGTTTTGGAACATTAAAGAGCTTTGAAATTATGCTTGTTAAATATTTCTACTGATTTGTGTTTTCTTGACTCCATGATGGTGGTCTATGAATCCCCTACCATTGTTGCATGGTACAGCAACGGTAGGAACCGTTTGATCTAGAGGAATTACATTTTCCTAACTAGATCCAACGGTTCCTATAGCTGTTACACTGTAAAGCTGTGGTGGGTATAAAAGTTCATGATCAAGTTAGAGAATCTACTTGCATTTTAGTTTTAGTGCGGCTAGGATGTTGACAAGGTTATCATTGTTGTACTGGAGTAGAAGGGAGGAAAGGACATAATGAATTTGGGAAAGTTAGAAGATGGTTTTATGTTAATTATAATAATAATAATAATAATAATAATAATATACTAATTATTTTGGTGCATGTTTATTATTTATTTCATTTTTTCTATTTATTTGTGTTTTTGAATTTGTTAGGTGGTAGTGGAGTTAGTTAATTTTTGGAGTTTCTTTGAAGGGAGATTATATGTGGTATGTTTGTTGAATGAGGATCCAATGTGGTGGTCATAAGTCATAACCAATTGCCTCTTCTCAAGTTATATTACTCAAATTTCTTCATTGTCTTAATTTCTTTTGCAGATTACTATTGCAGGAAGTGTGTGTGGGTCAGGGGCTTTAAACAACAAGTTATTAATTTGTTTGCTTTTATATCACCTAGCTATTAAAACATGCAGACACAAAAAGCAAGGTAATGTTGTCCTATTTCACACTTTTGCAGCATTTTACTATTCTTTTGACTGTCTTCAGACCAATTCGAGTTGGTTTGCATGTAGTCATAATCCCATGTATTCATGAAATCAATAGATTCGTGGTCGGTTGATTAAAATCGGACGATAGTAATTTCAAACTCAATATTTTAGATTTAAAAATTAAAAATCAGCATGTTTTATGATCTCGATCGAACGACAACCGATGTATTGATTGCATGAATGTATAAGATTATGACGGTATGCCATTCAAATCCAAAAATTAGGGATGAATATAGTTCTTATTTTGTTCATTAGGTTTGGTAGTATAAAAGGCCTTTTCCTTTGTGGAAAAAAATCTGAAATTTAAGTTGAGCCTATTGATTTAATTTCTGAACTCCTTTATTGTTTTACATAAGATTTCTGAACTCCTTTTAAGTCAAATTTCAGTAAGTACATTCATTATTCAGTATTCAATGTATGATTTATAGTTTGTTGCTTTCCTAAGAAATCTGAAGCAATAATTTTTGTCCTAATGAATCATATTGTGGTAAGCCTATCTTATTCTAACTAATTATAATAGAGATAACTAGTAGATCATTTGGTTATCAAATTTATTTGGGGTCTTAATAATGATTGTCCTGTTTCTTCTTTGGACCTATAACTCTTGTTCTATAGATACCATTTTTTCTAATGAACTCTTCACTTGACCACCTTACTGTGATATATAGATGCTTTACTGTCTGCATTCAACTGTTATTTTACATGTTGATTGACATATGGTTGGTTGTGAGCAGAACTAGTACTTCAGGAGTTCCCCGGAAGAAATCGCCTTCAACTCCTCGCAAAATGAAGACACCAGGATCTAATTCTAACTCGGCACCATCATCTCCAAATCCAGCAAGTAAAACTCCAAAAGATAGGAGCCCAAAAGTCAAGTTGACACAAAGTCCAGTATCTGAGGTACTCCCTCTAGACGCAAATATAAGAGAATGTCAACTAATATATCCACATAACTAGAACTAAAAGCCTAGATCTGAATGACGCCTACTCTCTATAAGATTTAACTTTGGTACCATTGTGGATTTTGGTAATTTTATGGATGCATTGGTAGATAACTAGATACTGAGTAAAACCATAGAAGACCTTCTTCATTAATATATTACAGAGTAAACAATTATTTTGGCCCCTAAATAATAAAGGAATTGTCTCTAATTCCTGTATGCATCGAAATTACAAAACATCAGTCGAGTTTGTCTTCAATTAGTAATTAGTAATTTCGTGGGCCAAACTAATTAATGGAAGACACATTCAAAGACCACAGTAACTAATCAAAGACATATTTGAGGTCTAAATTAGCAAACGAAATACACATTTAGTGATACTTTTGTAATTTTGATATATTCAAATACTACAGTGATAGCGCCTCACATATTTAAGCACCAAAATGACTGTTTACTCTTATATACAAAGTCTAAATTATTCAAAAAGTTTTTAAAATCTATTATTTACTCTATCTCCTTGACCTTTTTCATCTTCCTGTAGAAGAACCAAACAAGTAGGGTCCACGAATTGGAATCTAAGCTTGCTCAACTTGAAGAAGATCTCAAGAAATCTAAGGAACAACTTAACTTATCTGAGTCATTGAAGATAAAAGTTCATCAGGAAGCTGAAGAGGCAAAGAACCAGCTTTTATCCATGTCAAGAGAGTTGGAGGAATCACAGCAACAGCTTCTGGAACTATCTACTTCTGAAGACGAACGGCTTCAAGAACTGCGTAAAATTTCTCAGGACCGTGATCGAGAATGGCAGTCTGAACTAGAGGCTGTCCAAAAGCAGCACTCAATGGACTCATCTGCTTTAGCATCTGCCATGAATGAAATTCAGAAACTGAAAATGCTGCTCGAAAGAGCGCGAGAATCGGAAGCTACTCGGATTGATGATGCTGATTCGGCTGAGGCTGAGATACAAGAGTTGAGGATGGAGCTTGATGAAAAATTCTCTTTAATTGAAAAGCTGAAGAATGAGGTGAGTCATTGCAGAGAATCAGAATCCAATGCTTTGGAAATAGTTGGCAAATGTCAAATGCAACTAGAAGCTGCAAATAAGACAGTGGAATCGCTTCGGTCAGAAGGCGCGAATGCATCAGAAGCTTATCAGTCCTTAGCCTTAGAATTGGAACAGTCAAAGGCTCAAGTAAAATCATTGGAGGAACTTGTAAGAAAAGTTGAGGCTAATTTAGTCAGTGTAGATAACAAGAATGCACTGGAAGTTGTCGAAAGCGATGAGATAAGCCGGCTCAAAGCCGAGCTTGTCTTAGTTAAAGCTGAAGCAGTGCAGTTAAAATCTGCATTGGATGTCGCAGAGGTAAGATATCAGGATGAGTATATCCAAAGCACATTGGAGATTAGAAATGCTTTTGAACAGTTGGAGCACATAAAATCAGAATCTAGTAAAAAACAGAATGAACTATATGAAGAATTGAAGAAAGCTAAAGCTGATATTGAAGAGTTAAGGAAGTGTTTGATGGAAAAAGAATCTCATTCAGACAGCGATATAGCTGAGTTGACAGGAAGATTATTGGAGAAAGAGATAAAGCTACAAAGTATAACTGAAGAGAACAATGCACTTAAGATGGAAATAAAGAGAGAGGAGTTAGAGAAGAATAAAATCACAAATGAGGCTGTTGCTTCCGCCGAGGCAGCGAGGGCCGTGGAGACGAAACTTTTCTGCATAACAGAAGAAGCTGATAAAAGTAACAGAAAGATAGCAAGGGTGACTGAGGAGTTAGACGCTGCGCACGCCGCGAACTCGGAGTTAGAGGCTGAATTAAGGAGGTTGAAAGTGCAGTCAGATCAATGGAGGAAAGCAGCGGAAGCGGCCGCAGCTATGCTTTCTTCTGGAAAAATTGTGGAGAGAAATGGTGAAGTTGACAATGGATACAATTCTATTATTAATGGTAAGATGAGTTCACCTTATTTAGAGGACATTGATGATGATTCACCTAAGAAGAAAAATACAACTATGTTGAAGAAGATTGGAGTGTTGTGGAAGAAGAATCATCAGTAGATAGATATATGCAATGCAAGGTTGCTTGTGTATCTATGTATAATATGCTTTCATTACATAATGGTTAGTTACCTTGTTGAGTAAATGTGTTAACCCATGTTTCATTGTACTTGTTTGTTTTCTAAGATACATTGTTTTGATCATATTTTGTTATTTGAGACCAAGTATTTTTAGTATGTTTCCATTTGGTGGGAAGCTTGCAATAATGTATTTACTCTAGTCTTAAATATAAGCAAAAGTAGATCAATAAAAGTTGATGTTTTTTGGTACAAAATTTGTGTCATGTACATCAAGTTTCACTAAACACTCTTTTGGTTATATTTGAGACCAAAAAAGAATGTATCGACGACAATTCATGTATTAGAGATTATGTCTCCCTTTTTTATTTCATTAATTTCTTTTGTTCTTTTTGTTAGATTAAGGGAAATAAAAGCACGATCATTGGTAATTTCGAAACCTTTTCATGTTATGAGTTACAATTAGTTGATTATTTACAAATTACAATGCAATAAAGGTTAATAGGTGTGTATTTGAAGTGTTTCTCTATTATAACTTTATAGACTAAACCCTAAACCCTAAACTAACCAATTAAAAACACATCAAAAGGCTAAACTAACCAAATAAAAACACATTCAAAGATGATTGTGACATCATCTTATATGTTTAAAAACTAAAATAAGTTTTTATTTTAGAAAAGCTCTATGATCATTGGTGGTGTTCGTTTCATGGTGCATATAAAATTATTGTTATGATATTGTAATTTTTTTGTTTTATTATTCTTTTATCTTTTGTTTAAATGTGTTTCGATTAGTGGAGAAAGCGAATGTTTATAAAATACATATTTTAATACAATGTGAAATTTTATATTACACTTGGCTAACTCTTCAAAGTTAATTTATTTAAAGTTAATTTATTTAACGACTTTTATTTTATAGTTAAAATATTTTTATTTTTTATTTTTAAAATAATAGAATAAAGCATTACGTGGCTCATTTTAAAGAATTGATAAAACACAATCATATTAACTACATGAAAAAATCACAATAATCATGAAACAGATATTTATATTAAAAATATTATTACAATTAAAAAGTATAAAAAGATGTAATATTAGAGCTTGATGCACCATATTTTATATTAAAATTTAAGATGAAATGTTCGACTATATGTTAATTTAGAACTACATTATTATCTCTGTAAATAAATTTTTTATATATTATCAATGTCAAGGAATATTATTTCAAATATTGGTTAAATGACTTTTAAGTTAGGAAATTTAAAATAAACGTATGATTAGAAGAACAATAATCTATATAAATAGCGAGATTCATAATAGTTTTTTACGACGAGTTTCGAAAAAAGATAGATGCACCTTTTTAGTTTTGATTTAAAAACTACCTCAAATGGATATTTCACTCAAATTCTAATACATTTTAATACAATGGTTACTGCTTTATCTCATTTGTCATTTTTTCTGTCTCAAATTTATCATTTTGTAATATCAATATAATATTAATTAATTTTTTGTTTTAAAAAAAAGTAAATTTTTTATTAATATATATTTGTTTATTGTACTTCAACACATTAAACTTCTCCATTAATTACAATTTCTAAATGTATTTGAGAATATGAAATTTATTTTATCATCGAAATCAACAAAATTAATTATTTTCTTAAGAACCACATTCAACTTAATTCAGACAATTAAAATCATATGAAATATATTTTAGTCATGTTTAAAGTGTATAAGTACTTATGTTGAGTTCAATCACCAACTTTAGATTTTTTACCTAACGAATACACTCATATTAACCAACGCATATTGAAAACATGTTTTTTACTTGCTCATTCATACTTACTTACTTAGTCGGTGAAATTCAAGTTAACTAACACGATTTTGTCTATTTCTAATAAAACATACACAAAATGTGAGAATATGACATAAATAATTATTTTAATTCTTAAATATGTGAATCTTCATCACTAATAATATATAAGAACACACACAATTATATATATATATATATATATATATATATATATACTATTAGTTAAATGGATCCTTATTTATTTTATTAGTTAGCCTAATCTTTGAATTTAATTTTTTAATCAATTTAATTTATAAACTTACAAATAAAAATATATTTACAGAAATTTTTATAATTTCAATATTTTTAAGGGATTATAGTTACACCAGCTCACACATCAAAGGAAAAAAATGAAGTGTATATAAGAAAGTAAATTAAGGGTGTTTTAGTGAGTAGGGTGCAGGTAGCAAGCCCCTTGTGAAAGACACCGGAGGCCCGAAACTTATCGGTAAAGAGGCCCAGTGTGGAGGTTTTATTCTGAGAAATAGATATAAAATAGATCCGCTATATAAAGCCCCAACTTTCATTTTTAGCGATTAGGGTTTTGCTTTGCGGTGCTGTTGCGTGTTGCTGCTCCTACTCTCTCCAAATCCTCCGACCTCCGCACACAAGAACAAAGCCATGGGGTAACATTTCCCAACCCTTCATTACGTCTTCACCATATTCTATTGCAATTCTTTGTTTTCTATTTTTTTGCTTCTGTTTTCTCGTTCCCAAAATCGATTCTCAAAAAGATCCAATTAGTTAGTACTAGTAATGTATGCTAGGTTGTGCTTTTGACTTTGTTAATTTAAATCGAATCGTTCAATGGATTCTTCAGTCGTTATATTCTGGGTAGGATCTTGTTATTCTGTTATTTGCTTCTTAATTCAAGCTGTTGTTTTGTTTTCATACATGTTTTGGTCGATGCTTCAATGATGTATTAGTTGTTGTTGACATTTACTTATTGTTTTTATTATTATTTATCCGTTTTTAATGTGTTCATTAGGGAGTCTGTAATTATCTGTTTCAATAGATTAGGTGAATGTTTTGTTGGTTTAAGATCTATGGTACTGTGTTCCTGTGTTTTTTTCTCTTTGTTCTTTTTGGCAAGCATGTTAATTTATCTTATATTGTTAAATTATTTAATGTTAGTTAAGCTTTGACTATTTAGTTCAGTTATTAATACAGTTTAGAGATTATTATGGTCTGTAACACTTTGGTGGAAACTGGAAATTGGTTTATCTATCTATTTAAGAACATGAGATAAGATGTGTTGTACGAAAGCTAAGGTAAATCTTCTGACTTTCCTACAGGAAGACACGTGGAATGGGAGCTGCCCGCAAGTTGAAGTCTCACCGCAGGAGGCAAAGGTGGGCTGACAAGTCATACAAGAAGTCTCATCTTGGAAATGAATGGAAGAAACCTTTTGCTGGGTCATCTCACGCAAAGGGAATTGTCCTTGAAAAGATGTAAGAGTGGTTATGTTTTATATTTATTTATGTATTTTACCTGAAATTTGAATGATGATAGAATTTTATGCTAACATTGTGTTTTATCTTCAGTGGTATTGAGGCTAAACAGCCCAACTCTGCTATTCGTAAGTGTGCTAGGGTTCAACTCATCAAGAATGGAAAAAAGATTGCTGCATTCGTCCCCAATGATGGTTGCTTAAACTACATCGAAGAAAATGTAAGTCCTTGCTCCTATGTTATGTTGTTATTTCTAGAACAGTCTTGAATTGTATTTCTTATCCTATTAGTAATTTTGTTGTTCGTATCTGTCTTGTTTAACATTGTTTGTGTCTGGTGATTGCAGGATGAAGTTTTGATTGCTGGATTTGGAAGGAAAGGTCACGCCGTTGGTGATATTCCTGGAGTTAGGTTCAAGGTTGTGAAGGTCTCTGGTGTATCTCTTCTTGCTCTTTTCAAGGAGAAGAAGGAGAAGCCAAGGTCTTAAATTTGTTAAACACCTTAGTGTTTTCTATAGTTTCCCTTAAGTTTGATGAATTTTGTTTTGAGGTGAACTGGTTTTACAGACAGTTTTTGTATCTCTTTCTGGTAATTTTGCTGGATATTATTTTTGACTATTAGCAACATTTATTATCTTGCGATCCTGATCTTCTATCCTAACCTCAAGCTGTCTTGCTTATTCAGGAAACAATCTTTTATGATATTAAAACATGACCACTAACCAGTCCAATGTTTCCTAAATTTTCTAGATGAATTTTGAAACAATTAAACATGTTATTTTAGGTTGAAATATACAGTTTGTTTTTTTTTTTAAATAATTTGTTATAAATCTTTCATTTCATATCTACAAATCTACAAGGATTGCTGCTATATTGGAACACAATTAACAAAGTTATGAATGTTCAATTTATTTGTGAAAACTTCCATTTTTTTTAATTTATACTCATGTTCCATTGATTTATAAAGCAAATAAATTTTTTTAAATTTAATATAAAATGAAATAATAATAGTTATTTGATAATTTTATTATATGTTGAATTTTTTTAATCTTACTAAACGGATTAACAATTATTGATTTTAATCCTACAATATAATCTGCACAAATGTTGCTTTTTAATTTTACAGTAAGTCGTTGTAAAACCTTCTTTTGATCACATTTTTAATAATTTAGATAATATTCCAACAACTTCTGGCAATTGTATTATTTTCTTAATTAACTATTTAAATTGCACAACACATAAGAGAATGGAATCTTTCCC
>NC_021163.2:19566115-19606879 GCF_000331145.2 Cicer arietinum | reverse complement strand
AAACTTAAAATATAACTAATCCACTATTATCATTTTAGTTAATCTCTATATGCATCAACATCATGATGGACCAACATTTAACTCTTTTCCCAGCTTTTTACACTTATTGAAGGTTAGATTGCTTGCACCATCTGGATAACATTTTGAATTAGTTCAGCAAACAGTTTCTGCTTTGATTGCTTGCACCATTTCATTGTTCGCATCATTTTCACCCTGGCAATAATGATTACCTAAAGTGGAATCTCAAGATGGAAAAACCATTGTAAATCTAATTATAATATAGTGAATAAAAAAATTTAGAAATCCCAAGAATTAGTCAAAACATTCGAGAAAAACAACGCTGTGATCAACAAGTATTTGTTAGAATATATTAAAAAATATCATAAGCGGTTACCTAATTTACATACGAGGAGTGGAGACGGAACAGATTCAAAGAGAGGTCGCTTCACTGAATGATAATGTTATACACTAAAGTGCAGTATGCCAATGAAAAATGCCTATGAGACTATTATTGTTTTACTATTATCTTTAATGTAAATGGGTATATATTGAATTGAGAGTAATGCATATGTATCTAAAATGTGATATGTATAATGATTATGTTCTTTTTTAACTAAATCATAATGATTATTTAACATCATACAATTCAACTATTATCTTTGTTGAATTATATGATATAAGATATAGTTAATCATCATTATCAAATATAATTTTTTTCCCAACCATTAACTTTGTTCCACTACAAAAAAACTCAGCTTTGTTTCAATTATTAGCGTTTTACCTTCACCCTTAAATATCAATCTTACTTATAAATAGAGTCAGGGATTTATTGACATTAGGTGTCAAACTTACTCTACTTACGTCTTCAACAATTCTTTGAAGAAATAGAATTAAATCAATCAAACTCTTGAATTGAAAGTTCTTATTATTTTTACAGATGAAATGAAAGTTCCCATTAAATAAATTGATCCATAAAAATTCATAAAACTTTAAAACTATATGGTATGTAGATAAATGTTCAATTTCAAATTATTAGATGCATCAATTATTTTTTTCACCAAAAAAAAATACATTATTTTTTTATATAATAAAACTCGTAATAATTTGTTATATATATTATTTGAGATTAATTGTCATTCACAGTCGGTGTAAAATTTTATATTGTCAACACATTATAATCATTTATAAGCATGATTTTGTAATAAGTATAGTAAATTCAAACATATTTAATAATCTAACTATTATAATTGACTAACACTCACAGTGTATATAAATTAAATTCATATTATTTTAATGTGAGTTTGACAAAACAATGATTGAATGAAAAATTTAAAAGATCAATACATATTATTGGAAAATTTAAAATACTTATTTTTAATTTTTAATCTGTGTGAAACAGATGAAAATAGATATTTAGAGATGGAGTTGATATTAAATGGAACGTGTCCTTCATAAGTTATTCTTGTAAATAAATAGATCCCAAAACACCCCTACTCTTGAACAGCTCTCAAGAAAAGGTTTAAATCTGCACAAGTTGGTGGAAATAAAAGCCAACTAAAATATCATCATTCACTTGTTTCCAAAACAAAAACGTATAAAGATATTCTTTCAAATTTCGGCGTGCTACTGGTCCATGACTATGAGAATGGGACGATTGAGTTAGTCAAACCTTGGTTCTTCAAAATGTTTACGACTAGAATTATTGAATCTATTAAAACGTTAGTCACAACCATCATCTATATTGCCCAATGATTATTGACATCAAGGACCTCTTTGTGCAAGCTAGTATATAAAAATTGGCTGGGAAAAGAATCCAAGATAAGCCAAGTAAATGAAGTAACGACCCTTCAAAAATTCCTCCCACCTAGGAGAATGAGTAAACTTGAGTAAGTATTTGACAAGAGAGAAACAATATCGCTGGTGTGCTATGTTTGTGTTGTCGTATTTATATCCATAAGTTCAACTTGTCGGCTCAAACAATCAACTTGATCATCATAATGAGACTTTCCCTGTGGATAGCTAAGATTTAGATCATGTGCATCTATACGGTGCACTTCGACCATGGTATTATTGGCATCCAAGTTACCTTCACCAGCCTTAAGATGTATTTGGTTTTGAACTTCCGTGGACGCAACAGTGGAGCTTTCGACAGGCTGTAAAGCCATAGAAGTCTTATTTTCATCATCTGATGATTCATGAAGAGGAACCGGATGCAAATCTTGTTGGTTATTGAACTCTTTGTTTTTGGGTGATATGATTGATCTTGGTGATTTCAGCTTTCCAAGCTTTGCTTTGTTTTGGCCTTTAGAAGGACTGGCCCTTGCTTGTGGTACAATAGTGTGTGGTTGCATCCCCCCACGTGGATTGCGGACTGGCGGTTTCACCTACGTAACATAATGATACAGATTGAGATGTAATATAGATGAAGCAAAAAACAAAGGGAAAAACACCATGTCTAGTGAGCAGAAACACATATTCAGTAAAACCAATACATGGCTTTTAAGCTACATGTCTTAATTCATAATTTAGTTAGACAGAGTTTGATAACGTCACCAAGAAAATTACACTCACAAAATCAGTTCCTAAATATATTTATCACAAACAAAACAACACTAACCCCTTCAAAGAAGCCAATCTTGGGTGATGACCGTCGAAGGGCTAAAGGTTTTTTGGGAGAAGGGGTAAGAGCCATTCCTGCAGCAGAAGCCCTTACACACTGACCGATGGATCCAGCATCCCTAGTCTTCTTTCCTTCTAAGCATGAACCACTCCGAGATTTTTGAGAATTTGAAAAGCATTGAGCATCATTCTCTGGTAAGTGCTTTCTGCTAGAGCTACTGTGAAAGGTAGTCCTTGAATTGTTAGACCTAAATTTAGTCATAGAAGTTGATGACGATGATTCTGAAGACCAGTCACTAACAGAGCTAGCAGGCGAAATGCTTGAAGAGAACTTGGCGATGGGCACCAAGCCTGAAAGACTAGAATTGCTAGACCCAATTTTATCTCTCGAATCAGTTCTTGGTGGTGTTCTGACAATTGAGCAAGAAGAGAGTGGCTTTTTTGTTCCAGCGTCAACTTTACTTTTCAAGGAATTCAATGGTGATGATTTGCTAATATTATTGGATAAGTTGCTGCTGGAAGATGGGGAAATTGGGGATTTTGTTTTCATTGCAACTGATAGACCTAATGGGGATTTGGATAATGTGATGGGTTTAAGCCCATTAAGTTGAGTACCTTTAATGACAGATGTGTTCATCAAACAATTGACCTTACCTGAAAAGGCTAAATAAAATTAAAAAATGAATAACAAGGCAACCTATAACAAAAGAAGATGAAAAAAGAATCATGCTTAAAGCAAGTTCTAACCACCATTTTTTTTATTTGCCTTGTCCTTTTCGCTTTTGACATGTAGACCACCAAGAGAAGTTCTACTGAACGATATTGTTGAACTTGGACTAGATTTTCCTAGTGTCCTTGGTTGCTTTGAAATAGATGACTCTTCCCTTCTAGCAACAGATTTCTTTGAAAAAAATAAAGAAACATAGTAGGATATATGAGGTGACTAAAATTCAATTTCGTGATCTACCAATGCTATTGTCTCCCATGCAAGTGCATTAGATATCATGAGTACAGAAACATAAGTTCTGTTGAAAGTTTTCTTTAGTTGCTTACCCGTGAAAGGTGTGGAGAAATAGTATTCTTCTTTGTCAACTTCCCTGTGCCTTGCATGCCTGCACTTGGACTCTTGGAACTTGAGTCCTTCATTCATCCAAAACCCATAGTTATTACAGCTATTTTTCACTTATTCCAAACTCCTATAACAAAAATATCTGGTCTATAATTACCTTCTTACAGGAAGCCATGCCAACCTCTTTAGAAGCTGAAAGGAGCAGCTGTAAACACTTAATATGACTAATGGAACATAAATCAATGCATTAGAATATAGGCAGAGTAAATAAAATAAAATTCAACCTACTAGCTCTGAACACATCAGAAGGTGACAGGGCAAGACAAAAGGTAAACAGTCATTTCATGTCCCGGCTACTAGAAGTCCAAAATCAATTTTCAATTACAGTAGTAACAATGAATTTGCTGTCAGATAACATTTATATGAAAGTAGATGCGTCCTTGCCTTGCATCATTCAGTTTGAGTTGAGACGTAGTCTTTTTTAAAAGAAAAGGAAAAATTACTCTAGAAATCCCTTGACTTAATTTAATGTTTCAGATTCATTTTTTTTCAAGCCAGTTTTTAACGTTTCAAAATGTTAACACCATTGTGTGTGGTGTGTGGCTATTCTAATTCTGTCTTTCAATAATTTTTGTTGCTGAGAAGGGAGGTTACTCCACAGTAAAGGAGCAGTAGGGTATCAGCAAAAGTAGTTGATACTTATGATAATATTTGTGCTTCTGTTGACAATAGCCATTATCCAGTAGAGATTGAGGCAGCCAAACTGCCAAAGCATGAAGCACACAAGATTTTCTTGGAGAAAAAAATCTACTAAAACCAATCTATCTAAATCTATAAACCCATGCTTTATTTATCTTCACAGTTTAAAACTTGGACATACAAATAGAAACAAACAGATTGCAAGGATGCCAACCACAGTTGATCAATACCAAGAACCAACTATCTACAAAGTTCAAGGTGCAGATAAAGACTTACAGCTACCAGTTTGGAACCCGGATGAAACTTTTCTGTTAGCCCTCGCCACATCAGACATCCTGCCAAAGTTCTGAATCGAAGCTCTTACATCCTCAAACAAATCATCCTCGAGACTCTCCTGGGTCAAACTATTGTTGCTTAAAGTAGAAATGGACTCATATGACCCATGCACATCCTCTTGAATCGCTGGTAACGACGATGCACGCTTATCACCCTTCCCAACACCCTCAATCATACTACTCAACTCCTCGGGATCCAAAACACCTGACCATACATGGCTCTTACAGTGAATCACACTGAACCAAAAAACAGTAGTAATAGGAATAACAACAACAAGGAAAACATTAATCTTTATAACAATATTAATAAGGATTTAATATGTCTTTGAGAATAATTTTGATGCATTGTAGGTGTATCACACTTTTTACACTGTTTTTAATTCATTCCAATTGATAAAATATATGGATCAAGAACAAATTCAAAGTTGCTAAAACCAAAAAGGATAAACATTTTTTACACTCTTAACCAATCACAAACTATCATTTGTATGATTTTCAAGTTAGATATAATCAAAATCAAACTTTTTAATAGTCGAGTGGTTATGATTGATTGACAATATGATTAACTAGAAGTCCATACATACAAATTAAATCCTATGTTTTTAATCCCTTATAAAATTTACAATTTTTTCATCCCTCTACCTACTTTTTAGTCACTACAAATTGTAAAAGTGCAAGTTTTTAGTCCTCTAAAAACAAAATTTGAGATGATTATAGTACTATTAATTCTTTAATAACCTTTAATAATAATAATAATTAAAGTACCAGCACTTGTGAAAAAGGCTTTATCCCAAGCTAAACTTTGTCGCAAATCACACTTTCTGTTTTGAATGTGATTAGGTTCCCGCTCCCACTCCTGGAATTTGGTAGCGGCATCATCGAATTCGTCTCTAGCGATGAGAGAATCGTCGGCGGAAGAAACGTCGATGAGACTGAGACGTCGATCGTCATTACTGTTTGTGAAAGAATCGTCGGTTTCGGAGATTGTCATCGTCGTCGTTTCGATGTGAATTGAATTTGGGGATTTTCAGTTCTGTGTAAGAAGAACAATTGCGGTTACGCTATGATCATCGGCGCGCCAAAACATTGTGTGTACTGGACTTGGGATTTCAAAAGCTTTTAAAACATTTTTTTTTTTTAGATTATTTGACTAAGATTATCAATCATAATATTATATTATAATTATTGTGATATAAACAATTCTTCTGATATTTGTTTAAGATTATCAAGATTTTTTAATATAGAAAAATATCGTTTTTTTAAAGAAGGAAACACAACTCAATAGTATATAATTAAGTTTTATGAAAAAATATAACAATAAAGATAAAATATAAATAGAGATTCTTTTATATATCGGAGAAATGAGAAAATGTTGTGTGACCTAGTTTTATATTGATATTTAATGAGAGGCCAATATTATTTTACAATCAATTTTTAAATACGGTTGTAAAAAATAGATCATATTAATATGTATTTTAAAGTACATGTTAAGGATACTAAAAATACAAAAACTTATTAAAAAAAAAAATCAAATTTTTAAAGAATTAGAAAACTCAAATTTTACTATAAAATTTCAATTAGAATCGTTAATATATATATTATTAGGATACATGTTAATTTTCCCTTAAAAGAAATATACAAAATTCATCGTATTATTTTGTAAGGTTAATTTTGTGAATTTTTTAACTAAAAATATAGATACCACACTCATTTAACAATCTTATTGTCACCAGAATCATTTGTGGAAATGGATTAGGCTGGGAGAATCATTTGCGGAAATGGATTAGGCTGGGTCAAGTTTGGTGAGATTTAGATTTGATTTACTTTAAAAATATGTATGACAACACTCTAAAGTTAGTTTAAATGTCTATTTCAGTATTTATTTAAAAAATTATACATCATTCAAGTGATCTAGATTTTTATAAATAAACTAGCAAGTTAATATTTGAAATCATCGTAATTTGTATTTTAATATTTAAAACGACATTTTTTTATATAATCTAAAACAATCTTTTAAGAATTCATCGTTATGTGACACCGTGTTTTAATTCTATTTTATAATAATAATAATACTTTTAATTATATAAAAAATTTATATATGACAATATGTTTAAATTGCATAAAACATTAACAAATTTATGATGAGAAAAAGGATTATGCACTAACGTAAAATTTTCACTATCAATTAATAAAAATCAATGTTTTAATCATTCCACTACATGATTGTAACTTCTGCCAATTAATAATTATACAATTCATGACTCATATTAACTTTAAGTGTAAAACTGTTTACATTGACATTACATGTTCAATAAACCATTTATGTATTTTTCTATAGGTTTAATTGCAGTTTTAGTTCCCTTATTTTAGCTGAATCGCGAAAATAATCTCCCATTTTGTTTCTCTCCAGTTTTGGTCCCTCAAACAGAATTTTGATCCAAAACTTGATGAAATTTCATTTTTTTGCATTTATTTAAGTCACACCATGTCTCAAGATCTCATTTGCAACAATTGTACATGAAATCTATGATCATAAATGGTGTAGTACGACTTTAAAATATGAAATTTCATTAAGTTTTGAACCAAAATTCTATTTGGGGGACCAAAACTAGGGAGAAACAAAATGGAGGGACTACTTTCGCAATTCAGCTAAAATAGAGAGACCAAAACTGCAATTAAACATTTTTTATATGAAAGGAAAAGTTACACTACGAAATCAAATGAATCAAACTAGAGCATCAAATATCTTCCTCTAAAGTTATTTTTCAAGCAGAAGAAATATACTCAATTGATACACAATCAAGCAATTAAGATAAATGATTAATTAGCCAACAAACCAACAGATCTATTTCCTTGACGAAAAATATGACACACATAAATTCTCCAATTAGTGAGGTGGAGAAGAGTAATGACCTCTTGAAGAAGAGATTGAATAAAAGAATTAAATAAGTATCTAGCATTTACTATATTAACAACCACCAAAGAATTCATTTCAAATATGACTTTTCTGAGGTACATCTATCCAGCAAGATTTATACCAATACAAAGAATTCAAAGCTCTGTCCAAATAGCCGAACACATGCTAAGTCTGCTTAAAATCCTCTAACGAAAATACCATTAGAATCTCTAATCAATTGGCAAGTCCTGATGTGTTTTGTAAGACTATCTATATTAACTTTGTGATACCATGTTACTAGGAGAGTCCAAGAGATCTCTACCATTTATTTAGAAGTAATAAAACTTTGCTTGGTTAGCCATCTTTAAAACAAGGGCTTGCCAATCTTACACCACTTTAACAAATGCTCTAAGTACAAAATCAATATGATTTAATATAAAATACAAAATTAAATATTATAATAATACTAGTAAAAATTTATTAGTATTTAATTAAGTTAGTATGATAAATTTAAAAGATTTTTTCAAATGTTTTTGTTAAATAGAATTTAAAAAAAAAAAATAGCTTAACTAAAAAAATATAACATACTTTACAATCCAAATTTTTGGCCTCTCTGAATTTTTAATATGCTTTTACGATCCAAATTTTTTGTCTAATTTCTGGCCTAACTTATATTTAAAGAAGTCTTAACTTTTAAGTTGTATATTAAATTTTTAAAATTTAATTTTAACAATATTTATTGTAAAATTATTTTATTTAAAAAAAAAAATCATACTTACTTTGTTGGTTTTCCATAAAATATAAATTTCCTCATCAAATATAATTATATATTGATTCGTCAGATTACAAAACTATAATTATTTTGTTGATTTTCTATATCGTATAAATTTCATTCATCAGATATAATTATATATTGATTCGTCATATTATAAAAATATAATTTCTTCCAATAAACTCAATCATCTAATTGTTTTTCGTATATCTAAATAAAATTTACCATTTAATTAAAGTATATCATGTAAACTAGTTTTATCACGTTACCCCGTCTTTAAAACCTTTTTAGTTGTAATAGTAACGAAGAAAACTTTTATTTACAAAATAATTGTATGACATACAAAAAATACAAAAATAGTACTCTCAATAAATATAAATATCAGTATAAAATTAATTTTATACTAATTTACATTCATGATGTAAGTCAATTAAACTCAATATTAACGATATAAGTCAATTAAACTCAATGTTAAAAATCTCTAGTTTATCAATTAAACTTTCTGGCAAAAAAAATATTAATAAACTATATTTTGTAATATTTCATTAATAACTGGATAATAAAGTAAATAAAAGAATAGACCAAACAATGATGATTCTTCACGTTAACTATGAACATCATTGTCTCGACGTTAAAAAAAAAATAAAAAAAATTAAAGAATGACAAATTGGGTTTGAAGTTAGTGGCAATGTGCATGTTGTGGAAATGGACTAGCTTGTGTCAAATTTGGTGAGATATAAATTTGATTTGATTTGAAAATATAAGTCTAAAAATTTTTGAAAAATGAATAACTATTAAATGTGACAAGCATTTGAAAAATAAATCATATAAGTCTATCCAATAATTTTGGTTTATAAATCATTTTGATATATCATATTGACATGAATGTTAATAGATACACTGATTAATATAGATATTAACGGTATATGTTGTTTTAATTTTGGATTCTATAATCAATGTATTTTATGAGTTGAATTTCGGTTGTTGAGTTGTGTTGTCAAGATGTATGTTTCAGTTTAATACGTGAATATAACATATTATATGTGCATTTTTTCTTGTTACATAAATTAATCCAACCAAATGACATGAAGATTGGTATATGTAGATTCTCATACGTGTATATAGACTAAAATTTACTTTACCAATTTTTTTAAATATTAAAATTGCACTTTTTTTATTAGGCCTAATTTTTAAGATTAGAATAAAGCTCAATTTTTTTAAGATTAAATTGTAATTCAGATGAAATAATTTATAAAAAAATTATAAAAATAACTACTATAATTATAAAATAAAATAAAATTTTCAACCTAAATTCTAACTAATTTTTAATTATTAAAAATATTAACTAAAATTTGATTTACTACCTCTCTCTCCAATCTATTTTTGTAAATTTATAATTTAAAATTCTTATATATAATACAATATTATACTTTTTATTTATCCATTTAAGTTTTCAATATTTGGCCACCCAATAGATATTCAAGATCCGCCACTGAATTTACCTTTCAGACAATTTATCATTATATAACATTGTATTTTAATTCTATTTTATAATAATAATAATAATAATTTTAACTATATAAAAAATTTATGTAGGACAATATGCTTAAATTGCATAAAATATTAACAAATTTATGATGAGAAAAAGGACTACACTCTAAGAGTGTATATAAATTTTTCACTATCAATTAATAACAATCATTGATTTAATCATCCCATTACATGATTGTAACTTCCACCCATCAATAATTATACAATTCATGACTCATATTAACTTAGTGTAAAATTGTTTACACTCATATTACACATCCAATAAACTATTTATGACTTTAAAGCAGAGGGAAAATATACTCAATTGATTAAGACAAATAATCAATTAGCTAATAAGTTAACACATCTATTTACTTGACGGAAAATATGACACAGTGAAGTTCTCCAATCAATGAGGTGTAGAAGAGTAATGACCTTTTGAAGAATAGGTTGAATAAAAGAATTGGATGAGTATTTAACATTTACCATGTTAACAACCAACAAAAAAATCCATTTCAAAGATGATTTTTCTGATCTACAACTGTCCAGTGTTAGCTATCCATGCCAATTACATGATGAATAACCAAGGGCGGAAGCGTACATGTGGGAATTGCCATTGATGAAATCCTGGGATGATGATGATAGAGCCAATGGGTTGGGTGATCTTCCTCAGCAAAACACCCTGAAGACCTTGCTCTCTTGATGAGGATAGAGAGAACCAGAGAGTTTTCTCCTTTAGGGTTTTGAAACTGAATAGTCTTGTTGTGTTTGCCTTGGGGACCATTACCCCTATATATAACTATTATTAGTTATATCCCAAATTGCAGTATTTCCAATTCAGCCCCTCATTAAATAAGAAACTGTCTGGTATCTACACTATTAATTTTCATAACTATTATGCTCTTTAGCCATAAACTATTATATATTATTTAACCCATAGTTTATTGGCTAATTATATAATGACCCTAACACACTTTATTAATTAATTACATATGTGACTCATAAATCTTACAATCTCCCACTGGTCACACATGTATCCTTAGGAGTGTGTTAGACTTTATGACGTTAAAAATGTCATTATAATTATCTTGAGTATAATCCAAATTGTCCCGTCCATTAATCATATCAGCACATGGAACCAAAGAGGCTTTCGTCATAATAAGCATAACTAAACCCATCAATGACCACCTGTACTGACACAACTAAATGACATAGACCCATTATGAAAAATGTAGCATGAAAATTACATGAAGTTGGTCAATGCATGTCAATTTTCAACTGGTCCTACTTTATCGAATGAGATCATACCATAACTTAAATGTACAAAGTAACCAAAAACTGAATACTTTAAACTTTATTTCTGATCAGAAAGTCCAAATACAATGTATTTGTACTTTACAATTAAACATAGAACATGAATTACATAATGGACGAAACTCCCACTAAAATCAAGATTCCTCAAACTGTAGCACACCCATGTGAGCAGTATGCTCATGAAAGACCTTGGGTGGTAGACCTTTAGTGAGTGGATCCGCAATCATGGAGTTTGTCCTTAAGTGTTCTATGGATATCTGTCCACTTTGTACCTTCTCTTTAACAACTAGGAACTTAATGTCAATGTGCTTTGACTTGGTTGAGCTCCTATTATTGTTAGAATACAGGACTGCTGATCTATTGTCACAATACAACTTGAGTGGTCTTTCAATCCCTTCAACTATTTGCAGCCCTGTGACAAAATTTCTCAGCCAAATGCCCTGGTCAGATGCCTCATGAATTGCTACGAATTCTGCTGCCATGGTTGATGAGGCAGTAAGACCTTGCTTGGCACTACGCCAAGAAACTGCTCCACCAGCTAACAGAAAGACATAGCCTGAAGTTGATCTTAAGCTGTCTTGGCATCCCGCAAAATCCGAGTCAGAGTACCCAGTGATCTCTAACTGGTCTGACCTCCTATATGTGAGCATGTAGTTTCTTGTTCTCTTCAAATATCTCATGACCCTCTTGGCTGCTTTCCAATGGTCAAGACCTGGATTGCTTAAATATCTGCCTAAAATCCCTACTATGAATGCTATGTCTGGACGCGTACATACTTGGGCATACATAAGACTCCCTACAGCTGAAGCATAAGGGATCTTTTGCATTTCTTGAATTTCCAAACTTCCCTTAGGGCACTGTTTGAGGCTAAACTTGTCTCCCTTAGCAACTGGGGTGTCCCCTGGTTTGCAATCCTGTAACCCAAACCTTTTGAGAACCTTATCGATATAGCTCTTTTGTGACAATCCAAGAATACCTCGAGATCTGTCTCGGTGTATCTGAATTCATAATACAAAAGAGGTGTCACCAAGATCTTTCATCTCAAAATGTTTTGATAGAAATTTCTTAGTTTCGTGAGACATGCCTATATCATTAGTGGCGAGCAGTATGTCATCAACATACAAGACCAGGAAAATATGTCTGCTCCCACTGAACTTATGATACACACAATCATCAACTGTATTCATCTCAAAACCAAATGAGAGAATTACTTGATGAAATTTATGGTACCATTGACGAGAAGCTTGTTTTAGCCCATAAATGGATTTTCTTAGTTTGCACACCATATTCTTTGGGTCTCCCAACACAAAGTTTTCTGGTTCCACAATATCGATCTTCTCATCAATGTCGCCATTGAGAAAAGCTGTTTTTACATCCATTTGATGAAGCTCCAAATTAAAGTGAGCAACAAGAGCCATGATTATTCTTAAAGAGTCCTTCGATGAAACCGGAGAGAAAGTCTCTTTATAATCAATCCCTTCCTTTTGAGTATAACCCTTAGCTACAAGACGTGCCTTATATCTCTCCACATTACCATTGGAATCCCGCTTGGTTTTAAAAATCCATTTGCAACCAATGGGTTTCACTCCTTCAGGTAATGGGATAAGTTCCCAAACTGAATTGTCTTGCATAGACTTGTACTCCTCATTCATTGCTTCGATCCACTTATCTGAACGAGAATCTTGCATGGCTTGATGAAAGTTGACCGGGTCGTCTTCCGTCATGCCAACATTTTCCTCTACCTCATTGATAAATACTACATAATCATCCGAAATAGCATTTTTCCTTTCTCTAGTGGATCTCCGCAATGGAGCTGGCTCTTGAGGCACTTGTTCTTGAGGATCTTGAATTTGATCTGGATTTTGTTCTTCCTGAACAACCAGATCATCTTGAGTTTGTTCAATAATGGGAAAGTCAATTGGTGGAAGAATCAGTTCTGGAATTGTTACAGATTCTTCCTCAAAGACAAAATCTTTAACCTTAATCTTCCCCCCAAACTCAATATCCTCAAAGAACGTTGTCGTTCCCGTCTCAAAAATTGTTCTCAAATTAGGATCATAAAATTTATAGCCCCTTGATTTTTCTGAGTACCCTATAAAATAGCTGCTAATTGTTCGGGGTTCAAATTTCTTTTCATTCGGCCTATAAGGCCTTGCCTCAGCTGGACATCCCCAAACATGAAAGTGCTTCAGGCTAGGCTTACGCCCAATCCAAAGCTCATAAGGTGTTTTAGCCGCTGCCTTAGTTGGTACTCTATTAAGAATGTATGCTGCTGTTTTTAATGCCTCTCCCCAGAGTGACTCTGGCAAGGTGGAATGACAAATCATACTCCTTACCATATCCTTAAGAGTCCTGTTTCGTCTTTCAGCTACACCATTCATGCTGGGTGACCC
Source organism: Cicer arietinum (assembly GCF_000331145.2). NCBI lineage: Eukaryota > Viridiplantae > Streptophyta > Magnoliopsida > Fabales > Fabaceae > Cicer > Cicer arietinum. The sequence continues at coordinate 19,593,252 of NC_021163.2, read as the reverse complement.
CGGCATAGTGTATTGTGGGACGATTCCACATTCCTCTAGGTATTTGGCAAATGGTCCCGGACGTTGTTCACCTGAACCGTCATATCTGCCGTAGTATTCACCACCACGATCAGATTTGACCTTTTTAATTCTTTTATTAAGTTGATTCTCAACTTCTGCCTTAAAGGATTTGAACACGTCTATTGATTGGGACTTTTCGTGAATTAGGTAAAGGTAGGCATATCTAGAGTAATCGTCTATGAATGATATAAAATATTGTTGACCATTCCAAGAAGGAGTTGGAAATGGCCCACAGATGTCCGTATGTATCAATTCTAAGACGTCTGTAGCTCTATATGCGCCTAATTTCTTATCTTTAGTCTGTTTTCCTTTAATGCATGCTACACAAACGTTAAGGTCTGTGAAGTCAATGGAATCTAAAATTCCATCTGACACAAGTCGTTCAACTCTATTTTTAGAGATGTGACCTAGACGTTTGTGCCAAAGCACTCCTGAATTGAAATTGTCAATTTTCCGCTTAGTACCACGTGATTCCACATTCAAGGTTTCATTATAGTTAGCCACAGTTTCCAACAAATAAAGATTATCATAACCAGAAAGTAAACCGGTTCCAACAACATTCGAATTTAAAGACAAAGTAAATTCTTTATTCCCGAATGAACAATAATATCCTGATTTGTCCAAATAAGAAATAGAGATCAAATTCCGTCTAAATGACGGTACAACAAAAGTGTCTTTTAAATCCAAATAATGACCGGAACTTAATAATAATCTAAATTTTCCTATGGCTTCAACTTCTACCTTCTTCCCATCTCCTACATAGATGCATCTTTCAGTATCACTAGGCTTTCGGAAGTTCAGGCAACCCTGCATTGAAACACTGATGTTAGTAGTTGCACCAGAGTCTAACCACCAAGTGTTTCCAGGTACTGAAGCTAAATTAACCTCAGAACAGACCAAAGACAGAATCATACCTTTCTTAACACGCCAAGCGTGATATTTGGCACAATCCTTCTTCACGTGTCCAGAACTCCTGCAGAAGAAGCAGTTGTTATCCTTAGTTTGCTTCTTTTGTTCTGGACCCTTAGCAGCAGCTTTGTTCTTGGGCTCCTCAATTCTTTTCCTTTTGCCCTTGTCTTTAGAGATGCTAGTAAAGTGAGCACTTTCAGTCCTATCTTGCTTCAGCCTGTCCTCTTCTTGCACACATAATGAAATGAGCTCATTAAGAGTCCATTTCTCCTTTTGACAATTATAAGTCACCTTAAACTGACTGAATTGCGAAGGAAGAGACAACAATACTAAATGAATGAGTAAGTCATCTGACAACTCAAACTTTAGTCCTTTAAGCTTAGAAGCAATGTTGGAGATCGTCATGATGTGCTCTCTTATATTTCCCTTGCCTTGATACTTCATGGAAATTAAATTCTGAAGCAAAGAACTTGTTTCAGCCTTATCACTTTTTTCAAAGCGTTTTTCCATCTCAACAAGGAAATTTTTAGCTGTAACTATCTCATCCGAGACAGCACCTCTAAAGACCTCAGGAATGCCACGCTTTATGATCATAAGACTTATGCGATTTGAGCGATCCCATTTCTCATACTCTAATTTTTCTTCAGAAGAACTAGAGTCCTTAAGAGTAGGGGGTCGATCAATTCTTAATGCAAGGTCCAGATCCATGCAGCCTAGAACAATCAAAATGTTCTCTTTCCATTCCTTAAAATTTGTCCCATCAAGGACAGGAATAGAACTCAAATTTGCAGATATGGAAGCAACTGATGCTGTGAATTAAATAAAGAACGAAACTTAGAAACTCACATTATAGGAAAATAAATCAATCAATAAATAAATACATATGTTCAAATCATGGAATTTAACCCATCTCAAGATACCCAGTGCACCATTGATGTCAAGTCTTTGGACAGTAACACCAACTGCTAGTGGTACTCTTGTTGCAACGATCAAATATTGACAATAAGACATGTCAAACAATAAACCTTCCTTTGGGCCGATTTACTGCTCACATGTATACCAAATAATTGTCACAAATTTATCATCGCAAGTGTACATGTAATTCTGCCAAATGTTAACCTTCCTTTGGGCCGGTCAATACCTGCATGAATAAGCATATACACAACCATTTGATACTCTTCCTTTGGGCGACGTCAAGTTTCAATTAACTCATTCAAAAATGTCAAACTTGACTTGAACATATATTTATTATATCCAAATAAAACAATATTTAAAAAATATTGTTCACTAATATAAACTTTATTTTATTAGTATTAAAAAAATATTGTTCACTAATATTGTTCAAAAAATAAAAATAAATCAAAAAAAAATGTCATAATAAGAACCCTAAAACAACACCAAAAAAAAAAAAATTCCAGTTAAACTCGTTTTCCGTCGCTCCATTCGCACCGCAAAACATTTCCAAACCTGTCATTATTGTTATCAATAACGAAAACAATAATCCTCTCAGATCCATTTGATAAACAACTATTCAGTAGCTTCAATTCAAGTTCAACTAACTCAAACTCGATTCAATTAAAAGTTTTCTTTCAATTTTTTTTTTATTAGCTTTAGGGATATTACTTTGCGCTCTGTGGGAATTTCGAAAGGTAAAGGTCAATGAAGTGACGGTGATTGGAAGGAATAGAGAAACAACCTAACCGACTGTGGGAATAAAAAAAAAACAAAGTATAAACTTTAAAAAAAAAAATATTCCCACAGATTATTTTAATAAGTAATTTTGCTTGATTAAAAATTATTTAAATAGTTAGGCTTCATTAAAAAAAATAATTCATTAAAATAATTCAAGCAAAAAATCTAGAATTATAAACATGGACAATAAGTTTGTAATTTGAAAATCCAAATTCCCAAATTTCAAACCCTAAGATTTCAATCATGTCAAAATTCCCAAATTGAATCCTAAAATACAGACAATAACCGAATTTCATCATGAATTAAACATGGTAGGCTCTGATACCAATTGTTAACTATTCATGCCAATTACATGATGAATAACCAAGGGCGGAAGCGTACCTGTGGGAATTGTCATTGATGAAATCCTGGGATGATGATGATAGAGCCAATGGGTTGGGTGATCTTCCTCAGCAAAACACCCTGAAGACCTTGCTCTCTTGATGGGGATAGAGAGAACCAGAGAGTTTTCTCCTTTAGGGTTTTGAAACTGAATAGTCTTGTTGTGTTTGCCTTGGGGACCATTACCCCTATATATAACTATTATTAGTTATATCCCAAATTGTAGTATTTCCAATTCAGCCCCTCATTAAATTAGAAAATGTCTGGTATCTACACTATTAATTTTCATAACTATTATATTATTTAGCCATAAACTATTATATATTATTTAACCCCTAGTTTATTGGCTAATTATATAATGACCATAACACACTTTATTAATTAATTACATATGTGACCCATAAATCTTACATCCAGCAAGATATACCAATACAAAAAGTCCAAAGTCCTACCCAAATAGTCGTAAATGTGCTAAGTTTGCTATAAAATCTTCTAATAAAAATTTAGAAACGTGCTAAGTTTGCTATAAAATCCTCTAATAAAAAATTAGAGTTTCTAATCAATCCTCCATATGTGGCAATTCTATATGTCTTTTTGTAAGACCCTATTAACTTTGTGATATCCTATTATTAGTGGGATGCAAAAGATCTATACCATTTGTTTAGAAGTAATACAAGTTGAATTCACTCTTGCCCGTGAGAAGAAGAAATAAATTTTGTTTGGTTTGTCACCTTTAAATCAATAGTTTGTCAATCTTACACGATTATTCTCTTCGAAGTTCAGGGAGAAAAGAGGCTAAAAGTTAATAATTACTATCATTTTGATATCGAGGTTAATTAAATTTTACTTTGACCGGTAATCTAATATGATACTAAAGAATTTCAATTATTTATGATTTAATATAAAATACAAAATCAAATATTATAATAATAAATAAAAAATTATTAATATTTAATTAAGTCCGTGACCTAAAATATTTTTTTAAAAATGTCTAAAGTTTGAGATTTTTTTTTTGTTAATAGATTTTGTTTTTTCTAAATAGTCTAACTCAAAAAAGATTAACATACTTTTACAATCCAAATTTTTGGTTTAATTTCTAGCCGAACTTATATGTAAAGGAGAATGTCAAATTCTTAATTTTTAAGTTGTACTAAATTTAGATTAAACAAAATTTCTTGAAAAAAAAATTCATTTTAAATTTTTTTCATACTTACTTTGTTGGTTTTCCATAATCTATAAATTTCCTCCACCGGATATAGTCATCGTATTTTACAATATTAAATGTGATTATCTCTCTCAATCGAAATTCATCTCTTAATCGAAATTCGAATATTGATTCGTCACATTATAAAAATATAATTTCTTCCGTTAGACTCAATCCTCTTCATACTTAATGAAAGATTTAAGTTACCGATTCTATAAAATTAAATTGTCGTGTAAAATTTCCTCATCCAAATACACTTTAAAAGATTTAAAGTATATCAAATAAACTAGTTTTATCACATAGCTCCGTTTTCAAAACTTTTTTAATTGTTTTAGTAGTAAAAAAAAAAAAAAATTAGTTGTATTTTCAAAATAATTGTATATCATACAAATATAATGCTCTCAATAAATATTAGTATAAAATTAATTTTATATTAATTTACATTCATATCAATATAAAATTAATTTTATACTAATTTACATTCATGGTGTAAGTTAATTAAATTCAATATCAACAAGTCAATTAAACTTAATATTAAAAGTCAATTAACCTCACTTCTTGTATGAGTTTTGCCACAACACTTTTTAGAAATAATCAAATTCTAATAACTATATAACTATACATTTAAAATCTAATAACTTATTATTAAACTATATTTTGTAATATTTCATTAATAACTAATTAATACAGTAAGTAAAAGAATAGACCAATAGGTTAAACCAAAAAAACACATGTTGGGCTTGAATTAAGCCCTTTGAAGTGAAGAATATGGTATAGTATCCATAAAAATCGAAGCAATGGATATAAATCATACGAATTCGAATAACTTCAATACGTGACTAGGAAAATGCAGTAATAATGTACTAGTAGTATTCATAAAAATATCACTTGTCAAACAAAGTCATACACTAGCTGAAACTTTGAACTTTTTGTTCATATTTGTCCCAAAATATTTGCACCATCATAATAAAATGGAAATGATACTATCCCCAGAAGATTTCTAAATATCATCTATTAGTGTCAGCTACTTAATTATATGCATTAGGCATGCAAGCCAAGTTAACAACTCATCAAAACACTAAAACTAAGAAAGTGGATATTCACATAAAATCAGCAATAATTTGAGGTTGAAAAAGGATAACACCTAGGCATCAAACTGCAGCTCCATCTCCAGAACTTTTTTCATTTTTTCTTTTTCTTCCTCGCTTTCCTGTACCTTTCTTCAAGGGAGGAGGCAAAATCTTGAGACGGTAACTAACAAGTGAAGGTCCAAATATGCTATACTTTCCAGCACTACTAAACGCAGTTTCTGCATCAAGACGTCTTTTGAAAACAACTCTGGCGCGGTTAGTGTTCGGTAGCAGTTCAGTCTTTGATTCAATTAGTGGCCCAAAGCGGCCAAAGATCTTGTTGAGATTTGTTGTTGAAGGAACCGAATCCAAGTTTGTAAACTTCAGAGTCAGAGCAGTAGGAGAACTCTCAGCCAAATGTTCCACCGGGTTAGAAGGTTCCGATCCGAGATTTCCATCAGTCTCTTGATGCATTAAACCTGGATTTGGGGTAATTTCAGCAGCTGGCGAAAGTTCCTCTTTTTCATTCTGGCTTTTTACAAATGTCTGATCTTCAGAATTGCTTTGAATTACTCTATCAGTCCAATAAGAATCAATGCAAAGCTCCTCCGTTGGTGTTGACATGAAAGCAGCAGCTTCTGTAGTGGTCACTACTCCAATCTCACCACCATGTTCTTGTTCCAAAGAAAATCCCTGCTCCAGGTAAACAGAATTGTTCCGGCCAGTGAATTTTCCAAATTCTGATAAAAACATTATCATATCCCTGGAGTAATTTTCTCCTGCAGGATCCTTGGCAGCTGAGCATAGTTGAGACCGCATCTCGTTTATTGATATATTCTGTAATTGAGCGAAGTTTCCAGTTTGGGAACTATTGAAACAATCACCAGAAGTATCGTAAGCTGCCTTCGGTTTCCTGCCACGCCGTGAAGTTGAATTATTGGCACTGATTTTGGAATGATGAAAACAATCATAAGAAGTATCATAAGCTGCCTTCCGTTTTCTGCCACGCCGTGAAGTTGAATTATCACCAGCTTTCTTTTCGAGCGTAAATTCACCATTTGGATTACAGGGGTTCTTCTCAGACATTAAATCTGACAAAAGTTTATTCTTTTTGCAACTCTGCTTGGTATTCCAAGAGATGTGCTTGGACGTCTGCGAAAGGCCTTGATGGGTTTCCCAAACTTGCTCATTAATTTGATCACCGCACTGCTCTTTCCCTGTTACAGGTAGAATTTCTGTATCTTTCTCGAACAACCGATCATGCACTGCAAACTCAGGCAGTTGAGAATAGCCTTTTGAGCGATAGAAAGCCGACAATTGGGCTCGAGCACTTACAAAATTCAATCTATCAATTTCAATATCTGGTGACTGGGCTAATGATTTAACATAATTGACAAGTTCTGTCGGTTCAAAAGATGCCGCATTTACAAACCTGTCCCCTCCATTTCTTCTGCTTGATTGTTGAAGGATTCCAGCATTATCAATTACTTCAGTTTTTAGCTTAGAAGACCTCTCTCCAGGCACACAAGGACAAGACAAGCCAAACTCAACCCGTCTTGAGGCCTCTTCTAAAGCACAAACAATAGCATGTTGAAAATTTTCCATATTGCTCTGTTTCTCCATTTCTGAGAAATGCTTATGAAATGGCTTTATCGTGGACACTTCATTCCAAGCAAATGTTTGATCCCCAAAATATGCTATCAGGTAACAGTTCTCCTTTCGGAGCCTCTTTGCCTTCTCTGATGCAATTGAGGGATCATATATCTGACCAGGCCACCAAGGATGGCCCCTAACCTTTCCCCATACTAAGTCGGATATACGGAAATTAGCATTGGAAGACACCAATTCCCTATACACACTATCCTCCTCCTGAGTGCTTTTGTAAGAATTGAGATCTACAACAAGATCAAAACCATGACAGTCGTATTGAATAGTCTTAGACAGACCTGCTCTAGAAATATTGATGTCTGTGGTTTGTTTCTGTATCACATTTACTTTTGCATCATCCTCCATAATTGCACTTAAATTCTTCAAAGCAACGTTTCTAATCTCCTCCTGCACGCACTTGGTCAGATTATCATCAACTCCTTGAACCTCATTCCTTGGTGGCTGTTTCAACCCATATGAAGTTTCAAGACCATGACAATTTCTCAAAAACATGTCTTTCACTTCCAAAGACTCTTCTGTATTGACATCCACATATGGAATTCCATCCTGTAATTTGTAGGATGCAAAGTACGAGGCACGAGAATCTCTAGGGCAGTCTTTAATAGCAAAACTATCAACAGCTTTCATTGCACCATCAACCTCAACTCCTCTAACCTCATTACTCAAAGCAATTTTCCCCACATTCTCACACTCCTGTTCAATCCCAACACCGTCATTAAATTCAAAAACCAAACCTTTATCTGAACATTGAATCAAACTTTTCTCATCTTCATTCTTCATCACCCCCCATGAAAACTGACATCCTTTCCCACCAAACATTCCTCCATCCTCCAAATCTTTAACCTTTTCTTCACAAGAACCCTCTTTTCCACCGCCATTAATCAAAACATCACACCCTGAGTTCATGTGAAACCCAACGGGATCACTGGTTAGGGTTTCAGAATAAGAAACGCCAACACTAACATTGGACATTGAAGAGTTAAACCCCATAACGTCGTTATCTTGATAAAATAAAACATCGTCAGCGTTAAAATTGATTTGGCCTGAATTTTCAGCCATTATAACCTAAAACATAGAAAGAAAAATAAATAATGTGTGCATGGATTCATATTTTATTAACTTTTTAAATTATTATAAAACATTTGACGATAATAATAATAATAATAATACGAAGGATGAGAGTGAAAACCTGTAATTGAAGCAGTGTTGTTTGTTTGAGAGCAAAATGGTGGTGTGAATGTTGAAAGTAAGAAACTTTGTGAGAACAATATAAGGGTTTTAGTGAGAGAAGAAGGGTGAAGCGTTATTCTTGAGAGAGAGAAGCATAGTTTGTTTGTTTGTTTCGAGAGAGAGACAAATCCTTCCTTATTTATGTATCACCACGTGGAGTATATTTTCTGTTATGATCCTATTTTCAACGAATCTTTCCCATAAATTTATGATACGTTCTTTTGCCAAATTGTCCACAAAATTAATGTTTTTCTTTTTTTTTTATATAATTTAGTAACTTTTTATTAATGATGGATATTAATTGATTTATGTTTATGTTGTGTATCCAAAAGATATTTATTTTTCTGTTAAAAAATGTATCTTTATTTTCTTAATACGACGATTTGGTGGAATCTTTTAAACAATTATACGAATGTATTTTATAATATTTTAAACGTATCTTTTTTATAGTTTGTTTGATGATAAGGTTTAGAGATAAAATAATATACTTTGCTTGCAACAGAGCACAAAAGATTTTCCAACAAAATTTGCAGAACAAGGGTGTCAAGAAAAACTCTTTGTAAGAATAGAATGGTAACAGTGTTTTTATAACCGCACTTCGTGAGTTTCGTTTAACATATTTTCGGTAATATTTAATTTTTCCTAAAATAACATATAAGTTATCATATATTTTTTTAATTTTATTTAATTAATCAATTAGATATGATAAAAAAAAATCGCTTAAAAAAACCATGATAAGAAAAATATTTGTATATATTATTAATATAAAAAAGTTATTTTTTAAAGTCAAAGGCAATATAGTCAATAAATGTTAATATTAGCTCAAGGTGTGGATTTTTTTTTATATATCATTTTTTCTTTAATATACTAAATTCCCACGCTTTTAAAAATTAATATCAAATTACCCTGCTTTTTAACAACAGTAGATAATCTCATGACCGGATTGCGTTGTCAAAATAATATAATTCAAGATAATAAATAATCAATAACTCAATTGTTAACAAAATAATATTAAATATTAATTTAACTGTAAGATACGATTGGTTTGTCAAAATAATATAATGTTATTAATTTTCGCACATCTACTCAAAAACGTTAACTTTGATATTTTGCTTGATTTTATTATTAAAATTTTATATTTTTTAAATATTTTATTATTATTTTTTAATTACATTAACAATATTTTATTATTATTATTATTTAATTTTTGTTTGGTTATTAGATCAACATAAAAATAAGAGGGTGTTGTTAAGAAAATACATTGTTATTTTACGGCAAAGAGACATGTTACTTGTTTTGACACATTTGGTGGATCGTTTGCTTTTTTTTTTCTTTCTAATTTAATGTATTTCATTTATTTTTATTAATAGTATTTTGATTTTTTAAATAAATTAAAAATAATTAAAATATTTAAAAAAATCAAAATACTATTAATAAAATAAAATATATTAAATTGGAAGAAGATAATGCAGTTAAATAGATGTGGCAAAACAAATAACAGTATTATATTATATCAACTTCCTTCTTTTTCTTTCTGGATCTAATAAATAAAAATTAATAATAATAATAATAATAATAATACAATTTGAATTTGATGTATTTTTTATTCAATTTATGGTATTCTTTTTCTTTAGTTTAATGTATTTTATTTGTTCAATTTTATTAATTTTATTTTAATTTATTAATAATATTTTGTTTTTTAAAATATTATAATTATTTTTGTTTTATTAAATAAATAATTTAGTAATTGCAAAAATGTGAGAAAAAAAAAATTGAACGCCTAATGCATGGTCCGCATATTGGAGATGTAATCTTCTATTGAATTAAAAAAAAAAAAAAAAACATTCAGGAAGTCGCTAGTCGAGCATGCGATCATCTACTAGTGCTGAAAAGTAGGAGTATTATTTTTCTTAAGTGTAGTATATTTAAAATAAAATAAAAAGGATATATAAAAAAAAAATCTCAAGGTGTGGCAAGAAAATGAGAAAAGTACAAGATAGTTAACAAACATGACTACGGTCCATGAAACTCAAAAGACCCAACTACAAATCCTACAAAACAAAACGAACACGAATATTTAAAGAGAGCAATGGTTGTAACTATCGCTATCACTGCAAAGTATAATGAAGTTTGAATTGTGATATTTTTTTAAATGATTTTTAAATAGAAATTTGCAACATATAAAATTCACAACGTTCAGAAGTGTTAGTGCAAGTAATGATCAATAGTGCAGTATCTATATAATATATTAAAATAGACTCTCAAATCAATGACACATCACACTCTTATGTGTCACATCTAGTATTTAGGCGTTTATATTTTTATGTGATCCCCTTTATAAGTTTCTACAATTCATCTTACATCTTCAATTTCTCAATTTAGCTTTTGCATTGTACTCTCTCTCTCTTCAATGTTGAAAACCTACACACAAAAGCTCCTCATGAAAATAAACATATCATCTTCTCACTACAATCAAGTTTCACTTTTTTTTCCATTTCTAACTTTACATATTTGTTGGTAATAAAATATGTCATATTAAGTATTTCATCCTAAATATATCAATTATCATTTGGAAATACGAATCTGATCTCATGAAGTCATCTCTGCTCAAATATTCAAATAAACTCATATTTTTATCTCCAACAACATCAAAATCATAAATTAAAGAATAAAAATATGAGTTTATTTAAATATTGAAGTTATGAATTTAATAAAATTTGCAATATATTGAAGATGCTAATTAATTTTATGGGTTTTGTTTGAAAATTTTGATGAATATTTTAAATTTTTGTAAAAAAAAAATGATAACATTGTTGACATTTTAAAACATAAAAGATCAAATTGTCACTTAAAGTTAAAATAAAGAACCAAATTGGGAAGAAAAAAAAAGATAAATGACTAAAAAGAAAAAAATTTATATTTACACTTATAAAAATATATCAACATCTACTGCGCAATGCGCGAGTCACAGTCTAGTTTATATGAATTCAAAGTTTAAATGGTGAATGTAAAAGATTTAGGAAAGAGAATCACAAAATATTTATTCTAGTTCACCTAATTTGAGTTACGTTCAATCTTCACTCTTTGTAAGATTTTTCCATAGATACTTGATAAACCTTCCTAACTTCTATACCTTAGACTTCTTTCACTTAGAACTTTTTACAAATTATGTTATCTTAGTTTTAGCAAGATTGCAAACTTTCTTCCAAGTCCCAATTAACTTTACAACAATTACAATCAATCTAACTCACTTTTACACTCTTACAACAAATCTAAGAATGTTTTACAAGTAAATGGTTGTTTTGGGATCTGCTTTTAAACCAATTAATGTTTGAGATTGATTTGAATAAAAAACTCACTTATAATAATTGAGCTATGAATATGAGTATAGAATTGAGAACGTGTGATGTTTGAAGAATTATTTCATTGATGAGCATTTGGATAAGTCATATATAATTTAATGTCAAACTTTTGGTGTTTAATATTTTGATGTCTCTTATATATAGGAGCAAGATAACTTCAATTTTGATGATATGAGAGACAATATGTCAATTTGACATGTTATCTAATACAAGATAGCTATTATTCTTTCTTGACATGAAGATTTAGTTGGAATTCATCTCTTTATAACGTTCTCATTTGAATGCTTATTGTTTCCTTGTGCTAACGAGAGACAATGAGTGTTGTGCATGTTTTTTGAGATTGACTTAATAGTTAGAAGTGTCTTTTATATTGCAGCAATCGCTTCTCTTGATACTTTACAAAAATGTTTTTCAGTTATCTTTTACTGGGAATATTATGATCTTCGCATAACCTTATGATTATTTGATTTTTTAAGGTTGACATTCATTTTCTCCAATATATCTTAAATAGTTAAATATGATTGAAACAACATTTTTCTTGACAATTAGGATGATATTTTCACGAGATTTATTTCTTTTGCATGTATATCTGCATTCTTGTGATAATTGTTCATGAAATAAGTTTGTTGGATTTAAATGCAAGGGTTCCTTTGATGTTGTATTGTACTTTTGGGTTGGTTCTTGAGTTCCATAACTAATAATCATTCTAAATTTGACGAGAATTGCTTATTTTATTTTATTAAAATTTACTTTATTATTTATGAAGATGATTTGATTATAATATAATTTTAAAAGAGCCATATATAAGGAAAAGTAGACAAATTAAAAAAAATGCATTAACGTAGATTAAACTGGAAAAATAAAGGAACTTGACTTAACAACTAGAAACTAGAGAGGATGCTGATGCGCCAGAGATCCAGATCCAACACAACGGTTAGCGCAAAAGTAATTCCAGAGTTTTGCCATTTTTTTTCTGTTATATAGCCCCAGCCGTTGCCACAATACTCCATAGTTTTGTACCATCCGTTGCTACAGCCGTTGCCCCAGTCGAATATATGCTCGATTCACAATTGTTTCCCTCAAATTGAATGCTTTTGAGACATGGAAATTGGTTTATAATTTAGTAAAGTAGGAAAAAAATATTGAGGTATGAAATTAGAGTCTTGGTTATTGGGCGATGTTATATGATCCATTTTTACACTAGTGTATTTAGAAATGTGTGTGCAATGCAAAATTTAATAGGCTTGTAGTTTTTTTTTACAAAATAATAATATTAGATCATTTGAACTAATAGATTACATGGTTCAAATAGATTACATGGATCTAAAATAATATAAATTCGTTAATAATAAAATATATATATATATATATATTCACATAATTCATGTTAATAGTATAAAATAGTAAAATATTTATAAATTTGATAAAAATAAAGTAATCTAAATACATATATCTATGAATCTACAACATTGATGATACTAGAATTATTGATTGAATTTGTCAATCTTAAATCTTTTAATTCAAATTAAATAAAAGTTACAATAAGACAGAAAATTTTAAAACACCACATCATAAAAGTGAACAAAATAATTTACACTAAAATACCTAAGAAATAACATAATAGTAAAAGAAAATAATAATATTAGATCATTTGAACTAAAAAATTATATATATATTCGTTAATAATAATAATAATAAGAAAATGAATATATAGATAAACTCACATAATCCATATTAATAGTATAAAAAAAATTATAAATGAGAATGAATTTTTAAAGAAAAACTTAATAATTTTTTTGAAACTAATATTAACGAGTTTAACAACTGACATCAATAATATAAAGAGGAGTTTAACAAAAAATATATAAGGAAAAGTAGACAAATTAAAAAAAAAATGCATTAACGTAGAATAAACTGGAAAAATAAAGGAACTTGACTTAACAACTAGAAACTAGAGAGGATGCTGATGCGACAGAGATCCAGATTCAGCACGACGGTTAGCGCAAAAGTAATTCCAGAGTTTTGCCATTTTTTCTGTTATATAGCCTCCAACCGTTGCCACAATACTCCATAGTTTTGTATCATTCGTTGCCACAATACTCCATTGTTTTGTCGTTGCCATAATACTCCATTGTTTTGGTTTTGTACCAACCGTTGTCACAATACTCCATTGTATTGTACCAGCCATTGCCATAATACTCGGTTGTTTTGTCCCAGCCGTTTGCACAATACTTCGTTGTTTTGTCCCAGCCGTTGGCACAATACTCCGTTGTTTTGAACCACCCGGTATCACAATATTCCCTTGTTTTGTACCAGCCGCTGCCACAATACTCCGTTGTTTTGTATCAGTCGTTGCCACAATACTCCGTTGTTTTGTCCCAGCCGTTGCCACAATACTCCGTTGTTTTGTCCCAGCCGTTGCCACAATACTCCGTTGTTTTGTAGCAGCCGTTGCCACAATACTCCATTGTTTTGTCTCAGCCGTTGCCACAATACTCCATTATTTTGTACCAGTCGTTGCCACAATACTCTATTATTTTGTCTCAGTCGTTGCCATAATACTCCATTGTTTTGTCCCACCGAGTTTTCTCTCTTTTGTCTATAATCAACAGACATCTTAAAAATTTCTTTTAAAGGTTCTAAACATGTGACATAGCTGATAATAACCTTCTTTCCTTTTAAAAGGAGTACTGCAATGAATGCAACTGGCCAGATTAGCAGAATCACTCCAAAACAAGACTCACACACGATTTGCGCCGTTTTAGTTGCAAATGTCGCATTAAGCACCAAAGTGATTAGAGATTGTACAATGTATTTGTTCGTCTTGTCTAGAAAAAGGAAAAGTGATACTGTTACATACTATAGAAATGTTATAAAGTCTTCGTTCTCTATCAAGAGTGAAGAATATTCAAGAGCTACATCAATGAAACACCCCATTGACAGGTAAAATTGCCATGTAAATGAAAAAAAAAGCTTCAATAGTTCAAAGTCAGTCTCGTTTGACATGGTGAAAAAAGAAGGAAGTGTACTGAGATTTTGAGTGGAAAAAGCATAAGGCAACGACACATTTATTGGTGGGATAGGAGTAACGTATTTAAAAGAATAAAAATTGAATAAGAGAAACGATTCTGTTATTGTTGGTTTTGATGTATGCTTTTTGGGTGGAATCAGAGGACGAGTGGTGACGGAGAAAAATTCGCAAGTTACGTTTTTTTGTTTTAAACAAATGCAAGATAATAAATTTGGGCCGAACGTCTAACAGTTGCAAGGTAAGAAATATACTTATTTATTTATTTATACTAAAAGTAAATTATTATTTAACATGTGTAATCAAATTACTTACTGTACTAACTTGGTGGTAAAAGTATTATTTTGTAATATCAAAGTAACAAATTTAAATTGAAAATATTTATAAAATAATTATTAGTGTCACTTTAATTAATAAAATTTTATTCATTTCTTAATTTTATTTCAAAAAATTGATGAGAAATGCCATTAAAGTTTGAATTCATTACTTTTTATATTTTTATATATAAAGGATCATATCATCTTGTCCTATAAATACAATGACATTGATATATATGGACAAGTCTAACTATTTGATCACCACTTTTCTACACTTAAGTGTGTGAATCTAATTATTAAATTACTTTAAAAAAATATAACATCTTATTTGTTTGTAAATGACTCAATTTTACTATTTGGATATCACTCACCAAACATACATTCAAATTATTTGTACCTTCAAAAAAATCAATTCACTCATTTTAAGATGATTACAGTAGATTTTAGAGCTACTTTTATTCTCTTATATTTCTAAATAAATAAATAAAAAACAAATTTATATTTTAGAGTTGTTGGGTTCGTTAAAGATAAAATGTTGTATGTACATTGAATCGTTGTTTTCATCTCTTTTTTTATACAGGACAAAAATTCTTCAAATTATTAACATTCTAATTTATATATATGTATATGCTCTTTTCATGCCACAATACTCCATTATTTTGTACCAGTCGTTGCCACAATACTCCATTGTTTTTTTGTATCATCCGTTGCCACTCCGTTGTTTTGTCCAGCCATTGCCACAATACTCCGTTGTTTTGTATCCGCCGTTGCCACAATCCTCCGTTGTCTTGTACCAGCCATTGTCACAATACTCCGTTGTTTTGTCTAAGCCGTTGCCACAATACTTCGTATTTTTGTATCAGTTGTTGCTATAATACTCCGTTGTTGTTGCCACAATACTCCGTTGTTTTGTACTTGCCACAATACTCCATTGTTTTGTACCAGTAGTTGCCACAATACTTCGTTATTTTGTATCACACGTTGCAACAATACTCCATTGTTTTGTCCAAACCGTTGTCACAATACTCTATTGTTTTGTATCAGTCGTTGCCACGTTACCACAATACTCCATTGTTTTGTCTTAGTCGTTGCCACAATGTTTCGTTGTTTTGTAGCAGCCGTTGCCACAATACTCTTTTATTTTGTCCCAACCATTGCCACAATACTCTGTTGTTTTGTAACAACCGTTGCACAATACTCTGTTGTTTTGTATCAGCTGTTGCCACAATACTTCGTTGTTTTGTATCAGCCGTTGCCAAAATATTTTGTTTTGTACCAACCAAAATACTAAGTTGTTTTGTATCAGTTGCCACAATACTCTATTGTTTTGTACTTTGTTTTGTACCAACGGTTGCCACAATACTCAATTGTTTTGTACCAGCCGTTGCCACAATACTCCATTGTTTTGTCTCAGTTGTTGCCACACTACTCCATTATTTTGTACAAGTCGTTGCCACAATACTCTATTATTTTGTCCCAGTCGTTGTCACAATACATCATTGTTTTGTTCCACCGAGTTTTCTCTTTTTTGTCTATAATCAACAGAGAGTCGAAATCTTGAAATTTTCTTTTAAAGGTTGTAAACATTTGACATAGCTGATAATAACCTTCTTTCCGTTTAAAAAGGAGCACTGCAATGAATGCAACTAGCCAGATTAGAAGAATCACTTTAAAACAAGACTCACACACGATTTGCGCCGTTTTAGTTGCAAATGTCGCATTAAGCACCAAAGTGATTAGAGATTGTACAATGTATTTGTTCGTCTTGTCTAAAATAAGGAAAAGTGATACTGTTACATACGTAACATTCACCAGGTTAAATAGAAATATGGTAAAGTCTTCATTCTCTATCAAGAGTGAAGAATGTTCAAGAGCTACATCAATGAAACACTCCATTGACAGGTAAAATTGCCATGTAAATGGAAAAAAAAAGTTTCTATATTTCAAAGTCAATCTCGTTTGAAATGGTGAAAAAGAAGGAAGTGTACTGATATTTTGAGTGGAAAAAAAAGAAGGCAACGACGCATTTATTGGTGGGATAGGAGTAACGTATTTAAAAGAATAAAAATTGAATAAGACAAACGATTCTGTTATTGCTTCTTTTGCAATATGTGTCCTTCAAAAAAATCAATTCACTCATTTTAATATGATTACAGTAGATTTTAGAGCTACTTTTATTCTCTTTTATTTCTAAATAAATAAATAAAAAACAAATTTGTATGCAAGAGTTGTTGGGCCCATTAAACAAAAAATGTTGTATGTACATTTAATAGTTGTTTTCATCTCTTTTCCTATACAGGACAAAAATTCATCAAATTATTAACATTCTAATTTATATATATGTATATGCTCTTTTCATACCACAATACTCAGTTGTTTTGTACCCGCCGTTGCCACAATACTCCATTGTTTTGTACCAACCGTTGCCACAATACTCAATTGTTTTGTATCAGCCGTTGCCACAATACTCCATTGTTTTGTCTCAGTTGTTGCAACACTACTCCATTATTTTGTACCAGCCGTTGCCACAATACTCTATTATTTTGTCACAGTCGTTGCCACAATACTCCATTGTTTTGTCCCACCGAGTTTTCTCTCTTTTGTTTATAATCAACAGAGAGTCGAAATCTTGAAATTTTCTTTTAAAGGTTCTAAACATTTGACATAGCTTATAATAACCTTATTTCCATTTAAAAAGGAGTACTGCCATGAATGCAACTAGCCAGATTAGCAGAATCACTCTAAAACAAGACTCACACACGATTTTCGCTGTTTTAGTTGATTGTATAATGTATGTATTCGTCTTGTCTAAAAAAAGGAAAAGTGATACTGTTACATACGTAACATTCACCAGGTTAAATAGAAATGTTGTAAAGTGATACTGTTACATACGTAATATGTGTCCTTCAAAAAAAGCAAATCACTCATTTTAATATGATTAATGTAGATTTTAGAGCTACTTTTATTCTCTTTTATTTCTAAATAAATAAATAAATAACAAATTTGTATGCAAGATTTATTGGGCCCATTAAAGAAAAAATGTTGTATGTACACTGAATCGTTGTTTTCATCTCTTTTTCTATACAGGACAAAAATTTCTCAAATTATTAACATTCTAATTTATATATATGTATATGCTCTTTTCATACCACAATACTCCGTTGTTTTGTATCAGCCGTTGCCACAATACTCCATTGTTTTGTACCAACCGTTGCCACAATACTCAATTGTTTTGTACCATCAGTTGCCACAATACTCCATTGTTTTGTCTCAGTTGTTGCCACAATACTCCATTCTTTTGTACCAGCCGTTGCCACAATACTCTATTATTCTGTCTCAGTCGTTGCCACAATACTCCATTGTTTTGTCCGACCGGGTTTTCTTTCTTTTGTCTATAATCAACAGAGAGTCGAAGTCTTGAAATTTTCTTTTACATGTTCTAAACATTTGACATAGCTGATAATAACCTTCTTTCCATTTAAAAAGGAGTACTGCAATGAATGCAACTAGCCAAATTAGCAGAAACACTATAAAACAAGACTCACACACGATTTGCGCCGTTTTAGTTGCAAATGTCGCATTAAGCACCAAAGTGATTAGAGATTGTACAATGTATTTGTTCGTCTTGTCTAAAAAAAAGGAAAAGTAATACTGTTACATACATAACATTCACCAGGTTAAATAGAAATGTTATAAAGTATTCGTTCTCTATCAAGAGTGAAGAATGTTCAAGAGCTACATCAATGAAACACCTCATTGATAGGTAAAATTGTCATGTAAATGAAAAAAAAAAGTTTCAATATTTCAAAGTCAATCTCGTTTGACAGGGTGAAAAAGAAGGAAGTGTATTGAGATTTTGAGTGGAAAAAACAGAAGGCAACTACGCATTTATTGTTGGGATAGGAGTAACGTATTTAAAAGAATAAAAATTGAATAAGACAAACGATTCTGTTATTGCTGCTTTTGCACTATGTGTCCTTCAAAAAAATCAATTCACTCATTTTAATATGATTACAGTATATTTTAGAGCTACTTTTATTCTCTTTTATTTCTAAATAAATAAATAAATAACAAATTTGTATGCAAGAGTTGCTGGGCCCATTAAAGAAAAAATGTTGTATGTACATTGAATCGTTGTTTTCATCTCTTTTTCTATACTGGACAAAAATTCCTCAAATTATTAACATTCTAATTTATATATATGTATATGCTCTTTTCATGCCACAATACTCTATTGTTTTATACTAGTCATTGTCACAATACTTCATTGTTTTGTACCCGTCGTTGGCACAATACTCCATTGTTTTACCTGGTGTGTTTCATTGTTTTGTATCAGTCTTTGCCACGTTACTCCGTTGTTTTGTACCAGCCGTTGCCACAATACTCCGTTGTTTGTATCAGTCGTTGCCACAATACTCCGTTATCAATATACCCGTGTTATACAAGTGTTAAATATTTACAAAATTATCACCGCCTCATTTTATTAAATGGCATGAATATTTACAAAATTGTCATCACCTCATTCTAAACAAAGTTTTATCCTTAAATCGGTTATCTATATAACCACATTAAACAAGTTTTAAATATTTATAAAATTGTCACCGCCTCATTTTATTAAATGACATTTTATCTTTACGTTGGTTATCAATATAACCGCGTTAAGTAAGTTTTAAATATTTACAAAATTGTCACGCTTCATTTTGTTAAGTGGTTTACCAATTAATTGATCTAGCCACTTCGAGTATGATGGGATATATTAATTTTTTAATTTTATTTTTACAGTATTTCTTAAGTCGGTTGTCCATCTAACATATTTCACATATTTACAAAATTGTCACCGCCTCATTTTGTTAACTCGTTTATATAGGCAACCGACTTAAATATACCTCAACCTCGTTTGTTAACTCTGGTGGCACATAACCGACTTAAATCTGCTGAATTAAAATCTCAATTTTCTACTAGTGTCAATAACACCCATTAGATGGTAATATGAATCAAAATATTTTTATCATTAATCATAAAAGTTTATTATCTTTAAAACATCATTTTTGTCTCAATAATCACTTCACTCTAAACTTGATCCAAACTCAAGTGAAAAATTTAACATCCTCAAGAATTTGTCCGAGATTACTTTCATGTTTTTTAAAGATCATATTATAGCGAGATTTCCAAATCGACTAAATGCTTCCTAACAAAATGCAATGTGAAAACTCATGCAACACCCTTCTATTTCCAAGAAAACCTCTAAATTGACAAGCGAGACCGAGACTACTATTATAAATAAGGCACTATTGATCCTAAGCCAACCCAAAACTCCATACTAAACTTTTCCATAAAGTGTGTAGGAAAAAAAATGAAGGTTGAGTTAATTCGACATCCCCACATGCACCAACGCAAAGTTAAAGACTTTTACTTAAAATCTATCACTAAGTCAAATTATCTTTAGTTGGTACTCTATTATTCAAGAAGCGTCACACAAAGATATATATTTTCAAAGGAACTAGTTGAGTCAAAGTACATTCATATGACAGAGAATATGTTATGCCATTGACATTCTTGATCACATTATAAGCTACCTCCACCAAATAGATATCATAAGAACTCTAATCCTTACATTCCTCAACTAACTTCTCCTCTCATCGAAAAATATGTCCCCTTCAAAGCAAACCCCATTCCTAACTCAACACCCCCTACTAAACATATATGCTACGACACTTTTATTTGAACACAACCTGTATAACCTAGGAAACCTCTCACACAATGTTCTCCGCTTGAAACCAAAAATCAAACTAAAAGGAAGTGCCCCACCTATCACTCACCACTTTAAATAAATGACTACTAAACTAATTCTTTGCAATCTTCCCTAGACCAACTTTAATGAATGAACATCCCTCCACCAAACTGATCAGTCCTTACTCAAAGCACCACGCAACCCCTCATTATCTAGTCCATACTTACTAACCAACACCTTAAACCAAAAACCTTCACGATCACTCCTCAAACTCAAACACTATTTTCAAAACAAAACAATGTTGAAGGTTCTCAAATTAGGCACACTCAATCCACCATGATATTATGTCATTATGACGTGTATCAAACACAAGATATAATGTTATACTTGTCATCATGTACCATCAATCACATGATAGAATATGTGTTTATCTTGTCTATGTTATATATAGTATCATTATTCAACTTTGTATCATATTTTGTGTATATATTTTATCTCGACCACCAAAAGGACCCTTAGGTCCGCTTGATGAGCAGAAAGAGATAAAATAGATAAACTATATTATGTTGTCTATTTTTTGAAATATTATCCTCAATATGAGTATTAGTTGAATTAGAAATTAACACAATAAGATACAAAGTTAATATTCTTATTTATTCTTCTAAAATATATATTAAATTAAAAAAAAATTATGAATCATAAAAGTAGGGTATGATTTTATCAAAGGGGATGTTTTTTCATTTTATATAATATAAAAAATTAAATATATTGAAATTGAAAATTTAAAACAAATAAAATCTATATTAAAAAGAACGAGTTTAGAGTTTTATAATAAATTAAATATAATTTTATCACAAGAGGAATTTTATCAAATATATAACATATTATTTAGTTTATCTGAAATTTATAATATATTAATAAATGTTATCTTTGTAACCAAAAGAAAGAATAATATATATAATTTTGTTGTTTGTCAAATATATATATACGGGGATTCGTTGACTTCATAAATAATTTTGTGATGAATTATTCAACTTAATAACTCAATATCAACAATAAATTTAATCAATTTAACCGTCAAAATAAATAAAAAATATTGAGTTGATCAACTCCAATTTTTTTTTTTTTATAAAATTTAAAAACTATTTAATACTTTATTAAATAATTTCAAATGAATGTATAATAAACTTTTAAAAGGTATATGTAAATATCGATGGCAAAATCACATAGCTACAAATTCTAGATTTATATAAAATTTTGTGGGTTTGATATTTAATATATTATGTCAATAATCAATGGTTAAATTGGTGAAATTTATCGTTGATATTGAGTTATTAAACGAAATAACTCATAACATAGTTGTTCCTGGAGTCAACGAATCTCCACCCTATATATATATTTAGTCCCCTAAGTTATTTTTAGGTTTTATTTTGGTACTTTAAGTTTTGTTTATTTCATTTTGATCTCTTAAGTTGCAAACATTAGACATATTAGTCCCTCAAATTATTTTCGTTTGATTTTGATATCTTAAATTATAAATATTAAATATTTTAGTTTGTTAAATTACAAAAAACAAACATTTTGATCCCTTAAATTACAATGATAAATACTATTATAAAGGACAAAAATATATAATATTTATAATTTAAGAGATCAAATTGTTTAATGTTTGTTACTCAAGGGACTAAACTGGAATGAAAATTACAACTTAATTTAGATCATATACACATCAAACGCAAAATACATTAAGATTTTATTATTATTATTTTTTTATTACGATGATCAAACGACCTCAAGAGATTTAAAGTTGATTTGCTTGTTTTGAAAGAATAATTAAGAAGTTTTAACTAGGCATGGCAACGGGGCGGGGCGGGGGCGGATTTCGCCTCCTCCACACCCGCACCCGACTAATCGGGGAAAATACGCACCCGCCTCCGTTTCATAGCGGGTGTAAAATTTAAGCATCCATCCCCGCCCGCAACGGGTCTCGGGTTTCCCCGTCCGCACCCGCACCCACTCAAATATATAAAATTATAAATTTAAAAATTATATTTATTATAATAAAATAATTATTATTAAATAATAATAAAATTAAAAATATTTTATATAAAGATAAAATTATAATTTTTAATATTTTAAATATATTAAATAAGTATTTGTATATAAAATTAAAAAATTACAATAATAATACTTGCGGGGCGGGTTCGGGTGCGGGGGCAAATGTTATCTTTGTAACCAAAAGAAAGAATAATATATATAATTTTGTTGTTTGTCAAATATATATATACGGGGATTCGTTGACTTCATAAATAATTTTGTGATGAATTATTCAACTTAATAACTCAATATCAACAATAAATTTAATCAATTTAACCGTCAAAATAAATAAAAAATATTGAGTTGATCAACTCCAATTTTTTTTTTTTTATAAAATTTAAAAACTATTTAATACTTTATTAAATAATTTCAAATGAATGTATAATAAACTTTTAAAAGGTATATGTAAATATCGATGGCAAAATCACATAGCTACAAATTCTAGATTTATATAAAATTTTGTGGGTTTGATATTTAATATATTATGTCAATAATCAATGGTTAAATTGGTGAAATTTATCGTTGATATTGAGTTATTAAACGAAATAACTCATAACATAGTTGTTCCTGGAGTCAACGAATCTCCACCCTATATATATATTTAGTCCCCTAAGTTATTTTTAGGTTTTATTTTGGTACTTTAAGTTTTGTTTATTTCATTTTGATCTCTTAAGTTGCAAACATTAGACATATTAGTCCCTCAAATTATTTTCGTTTGATTTTGATATCTTAAATTATAAATATTAAATATTTTAGTTTGTTAAATTACAAAAAACAAACATTTTGATCCCTTAAATTACAATGATAAATACTATTATAAAGGACAAAAATATATAATATTTATAATTTAAGAGATCAAATTGTTTAATGTTTGTTACTCAAGGGACTAAACTGGAATGAAAATTACAACTTAATTTAGATCATATACACATCAAACGCAAAATACATTAAGATTTTATTATTATTATTTTTTTATTACGATGATCAAACGACCTCAAGAGATTTAAAGTTGATTTGCTTGTTTTGAAAGAATAATTAAGAAGTTTTAACTAGGCATGGCAACGGGGCGGGGCGGGGGCGGATTTCGCCTCCTCCACACCCGCACCCGACTAATCGGGGAAAATACGCACCCGCCTCCGTTTCATAGCGGGTGTAAAATTTAAGCATCCATCCCCGCCCGCAACGGGTCTCGGGTTTCCCCGTCCGCACCCGCACCCACTCAAATATATAAAATTATAAATTTAAAAATTATATTTATTATAATAAAATAATTATTATTAAATAATAATAAAATTAAAAATATTTTATATAAAGATAAAATTATAATTTTTAATATTTTAAATATATTAAATAAGTATTTGTATATAAAATTAAAAAATTACAATAATAATACTTGCAGGGCAGGTTCGAGTGCGGGGGCGGGGTGGATATCACTACCCCCAAACCCGCCCCCGCCCCCGAATTTTAATGTCGGGGAAAATCCGCATCCGCACCCAATTAAAGCGGGTTTTCCCCACCCAAATCAAACGGGTTTGGGTGGGTACCCGCAAGTGCGGATTTTATTGCCATCCCTAGTTTTAACATTTTTTTCTCAAAGAAGTGCTAACATATTAGCATTCTAACATTTGCCATTTTAAAAAATACAACAAAGACGACATAATCAACTTACTACACTTAATAAATTATCTTCATTGGTCATACCAAACATTATTTAAGAGATTTTTTCTAAAGAGTATCAACTATCATGACATAAAGAGAAGTGAGAAATTGCATATTTGAACCGTTGCCCAAATTTAACAAATTTATAAATTTTATTTATGAGACATTTAAGAGAATATTTATTATTATGTAATTTTTGTATTAGTATTGCACTCGTATTAGTATTTTTGTGTTATTTATAAATTGTAATTTTTTTTAATATATAAGTATTAGTCTCTTAAAAAAATTTAAGACTACTAATTTTATGACAATATAAAGAAAAAAGAAACAATACTTTAACCAAAAGTAACTATATGACAAAACAATTGTGAAGTCGACAATTTCAAAGCCAAAGCTTTCTTTCATGAAAAAGAAAATTACGACGGGAAACTCAATAATGTGACAATAGCAAAGGCTACTTTCATTTTTATGCAAGTTTGATCGCCCTTGCTATTCCAAAATTTTATACAAGTAATCCAAAAAAGACCATTTTCAAATAAAAATAGCCACTTTTGTTTTATTTAAAGTTACATTGATTTCTACTTTCTAGTATATATACTTTTGCTCTTTTGTAATCCGGTAGAGTTGGCAAAATCACAATATACCACTACAACAAAATCACAATAGACCACTACAATTTTGGCTTAAACTACATTTCCAAGCTTCACCAAAATCACAAACTCACCGCTAATCCAAAGATACACTTAAAAAGAGGTAGTGTCATATCCATCAAGAGGTTCTAACCTCCACTCACTTCCATAATAAGAATTAGGCAAACCTAACCAAAACTTAAAAGCCTCAGCTGCCCTTTTCCTTTCCACTCTTCTATCTTGCCTAGCCTTTGAAGCATGTTTACTAGTAAACATTCTTGAATGCATTTCCACATATATTCTAGTATACTTGGTCTTATTAGGAGGTATACCATTTTCTTCCATGCAAGCCGCAATCTCCAATGCCTTTCTAAAGAAAGCAGCCCTCACACATATATCGGCAAGAGTATCCAAAAGCCCTTCATCAGGTTTCAAAGGTGGAGGAACAACAGAAGAAGAATCAGATTTCCCTCCTTCCTTTCCAACCTCACACCTCTCCTTCACTTCATTCCAGAGTATAAGTGCTTCTCCAGGTTTTCTTGCCAATGCAATTCCATTGGCAAGACTTCCATAAGTGCTTACGTCAGGGTGAAATCCATTTTCTTTCATCTTTTGAATCACTTTCTTTGCCTCTTCCACTAACCCCAATCTACTATATCCTTCAACCAACATATTCCAAGCAATTAAATCCACCCTCACTCTAGGATCATTCATCATTTCATCAAAGACCCTTTGTGCCAACTTTGGTTGACCAGACAGTGCAAAAGCTTTCATCAAAGTAGTGTAACTAATCTTTGTGGGAGCTATCCCTCTAACCCTCATCTCATTAAAAAAGGAAAGAGCACCAGCACTGTCATCAACCAATATACAACCATCGATAAGTATATTATACGACACCACGTCAGGCTGAATCCCGATATCCTCAGTCATGTCCTTAAGCAACTCTCTAGCCTTGTCCATCTGCAGCTGTCTACAGTAACCCTTGAGGAGAATATTGTAGGTTATCCGGTTCGCAGGCACTCCGATTCTCGTCATTTCAGCAAGAACTTGGCGTGCCCGGTCCATGAAACCAGCCTTCACAAGTGCTGAAACCACAGTGGTATAGGAAACATGGTCAGGGTGACTAGCACTATCATCCTGACAACGCATTGCCTCAAGCATTCTTACAGTATCAGAAACACGCCCCGCCTTCATATAACCTTTCATTAAAGTGGTGTAAATTCTAGTGTTAGGAGTATATGCTTTTGGCAACAAAGGTGGATCATTCCCATTGGCATCGTTGCCACTTTTATCCATCATCAAATTTGGAAGCAACTTATGAAAAACGGGATCAACATCATCATAATAATTTTCAACAGAATAGTAAGAATTTGACTCTCTCATTATCCTACAAAGATCTCTCCTTTTTTCCCTCATTGCCTGAACAATTTTCTCAGCAGTTTCCAAATCATTAAAATCAACATAAGCAGCAACAAGGGAATGCAAAGTGGTCATACACAAAGGAATATTCAACTGAAGAATCCTCTCCAAAACAAACACAAGCAAATCTTTTCTATCATTTCCAACACAAAGCTTCATAACAATGTTATAACTCAAAGAATCAGGCACAACACCAAACTGCGGCATTTCATCAAACACCTGCAAGAACATCTTACCATTACCCAAATTAGCACATGCATTAAGCGCGGCGTTGAATGCCACCGTGTCAGGTCGCGACTCCGCCGCCATATCCAGCTCCGGGAGCTTCCTAAGGCGGCGCGTGACTGCATGGAAGAGACGTATAGCCTCAATCGGACCTGAAGAATCATCATCGGAGGCGAGTCGACTTACAACGGCGCTCCATGCTTTGACATGAGGGAGGTAACCGGAACGGAGCATGGATTTAACAACGGAGGAAGCGTACAGAGTGTGGCCAGATTTGGCGGCGGCGACGGCAAGGAGGCCGAGAGAATTGGAGTCGAGACGGTGGAGTTGGGATTCATTACGGAGGCGCGTGAGGATGGATTGTGCGCGCGTGAGGGAAGAAGGAGTGTTATGGTAAGAAAGTTGAGAAACTAAACGGCTTAGGCAAGTGGGGTTAGGGAGGTGTGTGGAAAGAGT
>NC_021163.2:19560174-19565775 GCF_000331145.2 Cicer arietinum | reverse complement strand
TATGCAAGCCAAGCTTCTTCTTTTTTTCTTTGTTGTAAAAGTGTTAGAAGCTTTTGGTCGCGTGGTTCGGTTTTTGAGTTTGTTGTTATTGTTGTGTCTGAGGGGTTTGTGTAGTTAATTGAGAAAGAGTTGTTAGTGGCTTTGGTTTTGGAGTTGGTGAAGTTGAATGAAGAAGGGTAGTGGTGAAGTGGTTGTAGTAGAGTAATGTTCATGGCTGGTTCTTCTTCTCCTTCTCCATTTGGGGAAAACAAGAGTTGTGTTGTGATGTGTTTGTGTGGATAAGGAAGTTAAGTTGAAGTTGGTGATTTGATTTGGTGTTGTAATAAAATGATGGATTTGAAACTAGCTACGTTTTTGGTATTCCATCCTCTTGTTTTTTTTTCTCTTTCCTTTTTTAGACCATTTTATTTATTTCCTTTTCTCTCCCTATAAAAGTTTTTTTTTTTAAATATAAATTATTTCTGCCTTCTCTTTTGTTATGATTTTTAGATATAAAATTATATATTGTGGTTTCTGAAGTAAGTATTATTTCATTTGGTGGTTTATATTAGATTGATATTTAAAAATGATTTAAAATTCTAATATTGAGTTGTGTTGTTTTTTCATAAGATGAGAATGTATTTGCGGTAAATATATTTAGGACCATCAAGTTTTGTTTTTAGATGGCAACGTCGATTGTTATATTCTACCATTAGCATTAGCATTAGTTTGATGTAAATTGACACTTTTTGGTTTGTTTTAGAAGTCTAATAACAGACTCACCCACTAATCAAAATTGCACTTATAAACCACATGTTACACTTTGTAACCCTGCCACAAATTTTTAGTATTTTATTTTAGTTTGTTTTGATTTTATTTTGACTTTGGTAACCATGCTGAAGCTTTGCAAAAAAGTGAGTTAACAATAAGGATGGCAATGGGTAAGATTTTGGTAGGATACTATATTACCCGTCTCCACAACCGCGATTTAAAAAAAATACTCATACCCGTATATGTACTCTCTTGAGTATCAACTTTAATATACGTACCGTTGATATTTAAGTGCTCGTACACATATACATTACTCATGCTTTAGCTAAAAAAATTGATAAATAAATAATATTATTGTGATTAAATTTAAAAATTATTCAAATATCTTAAATTCAATCATAAAATATTATAAACCAAAATATTTTCTAACTCAAAATATTTCAAATGAACACTTGTTACAATACATATTTCAATATTCATAACAATATTTTATGAAGTTGCAAGTCATACGACAATATTATCTGAGATAATTGATACAAAGTTGCAAGTATAATTATAAAGTCACGATTAATAAAATATAACTATTAGTTATAAATAAAATCACAATTATTTACCTATTTATCATATTAGATTCTTAAAAAATTTGCAAACGTTTATGTTTTAATTATAAATATTATAGCGGTCCATTGATATTAATAGATGTTAAAACATAAAATAAAACAATTAATTAAACTACACACTAATATAATAAATAAATAAATAAATAATATATTTATATAAGTGCAGGTGCGGGGCGGGGTGGATAGTATATTACCCATACCCGCACAAATACCCGCATAATTTTGTGGGTAATTACTCGTCCTCATACTCATACCCATTATGCGGATTTTTATCCTATTCACTGTGAGTTTTTTTTATGAGTACCCAATAGATCTGAGTTTAATTGTTATCCCTAATTAATAGAATTACAACTTTGAAATTCAAAAATTGATTGTTATTATCTAAAGTTGTGATTAACAGTAACAACAAAAAATACGTCAACACTATTTTTTTTTACACTTACATTTCATTAATCATGTGTAAAAATGTAACTAATTTAGTTGTATTTAGGAGTGTTTATAGTTCAAAAAGCTGAATTGTACATATTAATGGTTTTGTTCACTTCTTAAAAACCACTTTTATAAAAACTAGTTAATTTTCTAATCAATTTCAATTCAATTCTAAACCGGTTTAATATTGATTTATAAATATAAACCAGTTTAGCATTTTGAAATTTTTTTCGAGAAAAATAGATGTAAAAAATTTTCCGAAATTTTTTTTTTCAAGAAAAATTCTCAATTGAAGTTAAAAAAAATTAAAATGGTTGAGTCGGTTTTTGAATTAAATTTGGTTAACTGACTTATTTTAAATATGTAATTCAATTCATGATCCATTTAATTAGTTTAGATTTTTTGACGCAGAGCAATCCAATTTATCAATAAAATCCAATTAATCATATATTTTACACACTCCTAATTGTGTTGATGAATAATTCAAATCATAGCAAAAGAAAGTAGTCAATTTAAATGCACAATTAACCACAATTTTTAAGATGATCTAAATTAATTATCTAATCAACTTAATAAATCATATTTTTACACACAATTAAGTTATCACATGTGTACGAAACAGTATGTGCTATGTGCGCAAAACATTTTTGTTTCCATTATCTATTGATAAAAAAATCTTAGAATTTAAATGGCAGGGGTGGCACATGTATTCTTCTAAGGTAGAAACATAAAGAAATGGCAATGGTGCAATTCAAAATAACAACTTCAAGAGAATGCAAGGCATGGATATGCCAGACAGAAGGCATCCCATCTGCAAATAAAATCATCAGCTTAACTCCTAGTTTGTGGATTTACTTGTTAGGGAAATCCCAACATCTTCGTTAGCTACTTCAAGGTTTGTTTGAACTAGTGGTATAGAATTGGATGAATGTTCATTTTTTAAAATCTAACTAGTGTATTACATTCCAATTCACCTTACACCACCAATCCAAACACCCCCTTAGACATCAAAGTTTCTATTAAACTTGACATAGCTACCTAGTACCTGCTAGGTCAAGTTTTCAAGACATTTCAACTGTCCAGTCACAATGTAATATAAATGAATGTAAGTAAAAAGTGCAATGAAATTTGTTCATGGAAAATCATATGATATAAATAAATATAACCGCAGATGTAGCAATGGCAGCAAAGATAGGAGACTACTATTTTCACTGCATGTAAACGGATATTAATCGTTAAGGTCCCTATACAAAATACTGTACAAAAAATATCAAAGCATGACTACTTAACTTGCCCTCCGTTTCTATACAACGGACACAAGCCACCAATAAACAGCTAAACTATCAGCAGGCTATATACACCCCCCAACAATTGTAGTCAGTGAAGACATGAGCTTTGTCCCCAAGTAACTTCTTGCGACCAGAACTTCCAGCAGCTAGTTAACACCCTTATCTACATTGCTATAGTAACCCTAATAATTACACCTTCAAAATCCAAATACAGATCCAGTCAAGAGAATGAAGTCATGAAAGGTGGAAAGATCCTTGACCCTCTGTTATGGCATACAAGAGCTTCTCTTTCATCTTTTCCTGAAATTCAATAAATTGTTAAGAATATATTTTGATCTTTTTTTAATGTTTGTTTCAAGTGTTTAAAAGTTTAAACAGAAAACTGATACGGTACTTTTGATGAATAAGGAGGTAGCTTAAGGTAATTTGCACATGTCATCACACTAGGTAGGTCTGAGTCTGCTTGGTTGCTACAATGCTGTTAAACACACAAGAATATAAACACATTAAAAAAAAAAAAAAAAGGACATCTTAAGTGTAAAAACCATGGTGAAAAATAGTGTATCAGTATAATCTTCACACCTTTCGGACGATAGTCAACTTTGGATTGAGAGATGCCAATCCTCCTGGAGGAAGCCGAGGTGTGCCAGTCACGAACTGCAGAAATGCTCGTCTCTGGTCGTGGTCAAACTCTCGGATAATTTCCAACAACTGAGTCCTCAATCAAAGAGATTCAGTCAAAATTAAATGATTCAGAACAAAAAATAAAAAATCTTAAAGGACATGTATTCTTACGTTAACAATTGGAGGACTGCTAGCAGTGTAACCGTGATCAAACTTAATGTGATCTGCAAGCTCATTGATCTGCTAACAAGACATTACTACAATTAAACCATTTTATACAAAAAAATTGTTTTCTCCCCACTCTAAATAGAAAAGGACATATATGTAAATTGATTAAGACAAATTACACATACAGCCCAAGAATCATCCTCTCCACAAAGCATACGCTCAAGTTCCTCTTCGTAAAAAATCTGAAGATGCTCAATGGGAAAAACCTGCAAGTTTAAAAAAAATATTGAGAATCCCAAATAGTTTTATAAACAGTAAATCCTAAAGAAAACTTAATATTTAGTACATTGATCTCGATGGCTAGAATGTATAAACAAATCAGAAATGACTTTGACAGTATAGACACAACCTAGTTCTGACAATATATATCCCATTTTTCCCATGTTCCAGTGCAGCTAAATCATAACGGATGAAATGGAAAGATTATGAGTGCACCTCTGTGAAGCCCAGTTCTAACTCTCACATATTTTAGCATTTAAAAGCACAATGAAAATAAGGATACATAATGAAGTACAAGAAAATGTTGATGCCAACATCAGACACAAAGATAAGCTATAAACTACAACAGATATTTGCAATGACCCTGGGAGCATAAGCAAAAATTATAAAACCTGAAATGGTTTTAAATACCATAATAGCTGATCACAGACCTCAAATTATTAATAATACCACAAAACGAAGGAACCGTACACAACAGCAGACAACCCATATAATGGAATGATGTAACTTGGGTTCGCGGATTTTTATCCTTCTAATGAGTCAAATTATTCTAATGGACAAATATGTCAAAAAAAGGTGACAAAATAGTTAGCCTTTTGATGAAACAAAAGTAGAAGAAACAAATATTAGGCAGGAGCATATTGTCCAAACAATGAAAATGAAATACTAGCGTATTTGCATGGCTTGATTATTCTACTGCAAGGTATTTTAACTACTATGAAGACAGAGCGAGAGACCTGGTTAAAGCCAGATATAAAGGCTTCCACCTGTCTTGAAATTCCAGACTTCACAGTTGCATCAACAGTAAGTGAAACATAATCCTCCAGGTTTCTCATATTTACCTACCAAAACGGATGAAAATATTAAGTTTATATTCTAGCAACAGAAGTTAAAATGAAAACTGCAATGCAAAATGTCAAGCAATGTTTTACCATGGTGTGATCAAACCCTGAAGCAAGAACAATATCAGGATATCCAGGAAGAGTAAAATCAAGACAAAGATCCTCAATTCTAGAATCTCGAAAGCTTAATCCTTGTTCCAACTCAGAATTCCCTTCACAGACCGATTCCAATTTTTTCTTCCTGTTAACTAGTGCTTGAAACTCATGCAGCACCCTGCCAAGCCCAGGATCAAGTGACTGTATGTCGTAGAGATAAAGTTCCTAAAAAGACAGATTATAAGCAAGTAGTGAGACTAAGTCAGTTATATTGGCCCTCTCATTATACATCTTACTAGATGTTGCAAGCTTGTGTGAAGTTCATTCCAAAATCAGTTACCTTTCCCAGAATAAGTTTATAGAAGGCTTTAGAAAAGTGCAGATCTAAGACCCTTCCATCTTGAAGTGCTTTAGCAACAACTTGACCTAAAAGGAAAAATTTCTTTGTTACTTCAGAGAACTGTATGCCACCAGATGCATCTTGGGTTGACAACCATGGACGGG
>NC_021163.2:19554805-19560092 GCF_000331145.2 Cicer arietinum | reverse complement strand
GAAAGAGTCCATAAAAAGAATGGATTCCCATGTCCTCAGCCTGCAAGTTTGTCTTCAGGGTGTATGAAGAAGCATCCTCTCTCCACATGCCCGAGCCAGATTTCTGTAACTCCTGACACACCAAGGTATAAAATTCCAAAGTTGGTCCAAGACCAGTGCCCACTTCTTCATCATACTCCACTTCAAGAACCACTTTATGACTGGCATGTAGCTTCATCATTTGTGCAGCAGACTCGAGGATCCGGTCGCGATAAACTAAAAACTTCTTTCGAGGCAATACACCATGGCTCAGTCGCCTGTCATTCACTGTTTCAGAGTTATTGTAAGATATGTAAGGCGGTATTCCTGGCTGGCCAAATGCTGCCAGTTTGAAGTATTTGCATCTTGCTTCAAAACTAAATAGGAACGGACAAGAAGCCATTAACTGATTACACCACAAAGGCATACTCCCAATGCAGACTGCCAAAGAGTCCCTCATCTGTTGCTCCAGCTTCTCTGTCAACTTACTGCTCACAAACTCATTTAGTTGGACAGTAGGAACTGTAATTTTTAGGCTATCCAGATTATCAGCTTTACCTTCAGCGTAAGCACAAATTCTTTCACGTGACATAAGATGAAATATAAATCTGTTCATGCCTTCTAAGCTTTTAAGAAGAAACAGAATATCATAAGTTGGACTTGACTTCTCCAAATCAGAGACAAGTTCACAATAGAACATGTCTGATAAAAAAGGAGTCTGCTGGTAAAATGCTAAAACTTTATCATGAGAGAAATCTTGAGGTGAGGAATGACAATCCAAAGGCATTACGTCCTCAGATTTCACAGCTGTTCTATAGGTTAATATATGCACTTGACTCCACACTTTCGCAGTAAAACCAGAATCATTTTGTTTTATTATTTGGCGAAGAATTGCCTGATAAAGAGTCAATTTATGATCCAGAGGTTGTCCTTCAAGGTAAAAAACAAGTTTATGAGCAGCTTTGTTGCTAGAAGATGTAGGATGCTCTTTTTCAAGTTTTGAGTCTGCTTCTGCATCGAAATGCTTTTCTTGTTCTGCAATCTGTTAGATAAGACACAAAAGTTTAAATATATGCTGCAGTGTACATATAGTATATTTTCTATCGTGATAAAATAAAAAATAATAAAATCAACAACAGATTATATATATAGAGAGAGAGAGAGGGAAGAGATACAAGAACAACAAACTAGCAATATCACATAATATATACTAAAAGAAATATTAACTCATCCCAATAAACTCATAAAATCATCCTCTTGTAATAAGAAAATATATAATGTTGGTTAATAAAAAACATTCAATGACACAATTTAGAAACCACACAAGCCTTCAAACCAAGAAAAATTATATAACATAACTATAAACATACTTTGATACAAATAACAAGCAAGAATGTTTTGCAATATCAACTAACTACAAGATTAAAACCTGAATTCCAGAAGATGATTCCCCAGCATTCACATCGACTGCTTGATCAGGTCTAGGTTGTGATGACTTTGACTCTTCTCCCTGCAAAATCAGTATAGTTGAATTTTTTTATAAAAAAAAAAACACTGATTAAAGAAACTCCTCATTCCCCAAAAACAAGATAAAATAGGCTACCGCTAGAATTGTGGTTACAAATATTACATGTGTTTCACGGAGGTCTGTAGACACGTCCGCAGGTCCTGACATTGCTGGAATTTCATCCAGGCACGAACTTGTATTTGTTGGCAATTGAAGCGGTGGACTTTCTGGTTGCAACACACTGGATGATAATCTCACATGCTCTGCACATTTTCCGCTGACCTTCGGCCATAGATATCTTTCAATGGAATGCAAAGAAGCAAAAGGGTCAACAGTAAAAATATCCTCAGCACAGTCATTCAAGCCAGTCTCTTTCTCCCCATTGACAAAACGGACTTTCAGGCAAGGATAAGGAACGCAACGCCCATTAGGAACAGTAGCAAATGAATTTCGCTGTTTTTGTACATTGCTCAAAATAATAGGGAACGCTTCCAATGAAGTCAGTGCACTCTGCAGATTCCTGATTAATACAGAAAGGGGTGTGTCGCCAGACAGAGGCTGAAAAGTACATAAGCATACACTAGCTAAAGCCTCAAATCGTTTTTCTATGACAGCATTATGACCACAAACACCATGAACTCCCTTGTTTTCCTTCATATAATGGCCAAGAGATAAATAATTAACAAGTGCTTTCGCAACTCCACTCTCAATAAATTCAAAAGTTGAAACTTCCTCCTTGCCAATAAGCTTGTCCATAATTTGATCCAGTACCCTATTGATCTTCTCTTCATGGACAGCAAGAGCACCTACACCAGTGGACATGCTCAACAAATCATTAGACAATGCTCTGAGATTCTTCAAAATATCAGTCAATCCTTTCTCAGAATCATATAATTCCGGAGCTAAGTATTTTGTTTTTATATGCTCTGCAAGATTATAAACAGAGTCTTTGTCAAGTTTGCAACTTCTTGCTTCTGATGATGTAGGAGATTGGGCAGTTGAAAATGTGTAACATAGGCATTTGAGGACCTCTCTTGAAGAAGACCTTTGGCCAGAGTCTAACGACAGTTGAATGCTGCTAAATACTGGGTACACCAACTGTGTAAATCTTTCAGGTGTTAAGAGTGCCTCAATGGCAAAAAAGACACCCTCCTTTATAAATAACTTTAAGAAAATATCAGAGAAGTTTTGAAGGATTATCTCAGCAATCTGTAAGGCTAAGATTAGCATATGGTGATCCTTTCGAGTGAACACTCCAGCCAAAAAACTGTCACATCAACCAGATAAAGTCAATGCCTTAAACAAAATATAAATATTATTGCAACTCCAAGGATAAGAAAGCCTGCTTCACCTTGAAATATTGGCATTTTTCAGCAATTTCACGAGCATGCCAGATTTGGTCAAACAAACAAACTTGTACATAACGAATAGACAGCCATGGCAAACAAATAAACTTGCACCAGAATTAAACACCTGTGCAATGATGAAGTAGGTGTTGAAATGTAATAAAAATAGAAGAGTATTAAGCTTACTGCAAGAAAATCAACTAACCTGGATTAACATGGGAAACACATCCATCCCAAGCTTCTGCAGTAGATCTGGATGATTAGCTATGAAGGATTCTTTGTCTAACACTAGTTGACTATTCTGATCTTTATCCAGGCCAGGGAGAAGTTCATTTAGCAATTTGAGTACTTCATATACCTAGCAGGTCAACAAATAATAATAAAACCTTTCACACTGCTCAATATAAGAAATCTCTCAAATCACACAAACAAGAATCTATTAGAAGAAAAACCTTCCCTTGTTTCAGAATGACACTACTCAATAAATACTATGATCAAAGTTCAACAGTTGCAACCAGAATAGTAATTTTAACTCCGAATGTTTTTATTGCATAGGTAGAATATAGTTCATACCATATGAGTTTACATACAAAAATAAATAGAACATTTATATTGTTCCACTAAATTACAGAAATAAATCATTTCACCCTCATCAGAAATTTATGTGTTAAAACAGTCCATAAATGAAACTGGCCAGTGATACAAATCATTTCACCCACCAAATCCATTAGAATTAAAAATGTATGATGAAAATATGGAATGCTGATAATCAAATATATTGTGCAGTTCATGTCATGAATTAAAGATGTTCAAAATAAAAATGAAACAATATGATTTCAAAACAGATAAGAATTATATTTCAATGTATCTTTGCAGCCTTCTAGGTGCATATTTCGCTAAACTTCATAAAAATCATGTCATGTTGGACCATAAAGACTTCCCAGCTTAATAGGCTGTACCAGACGACTTTGACGGACATTTATCTGTGCTATACAATTTTTGGTACATTGGTAGTGCAAATGGGTCAGGGAGCATAGGTGGGCCGGGTGAAGGATCAAACTCAGATATCCAATGTCAATTAAGCTACAAGCTCATTATCATTGTGTTCTCTTTTTCCTAAATTACTTTCTTGCTGCCATGTGACTAGTAAGTCGCATGTTCCAGTTGTGATATCAAACTCTTAAAGAAGTAGGGTAAGACTTTTCCTACAATAGACTCACAATGAATTAGGCCCCTGTCATGACGAGAGTTTTATAGTACCAAGTTGCTGTTAATGTGTAGAGAAAGAATACTTTTAGGGGCTACATAGAGATATTGGCTTAGATTCTCAGAAATGACATTTAATTGTGGTCCTGCATTATTATTAATATGAAAAAATTGTCAATTACTGAACTCATCACACAACTAAAGGACCATACCGATTTATTCCACTTCGGAAACAGAAAACTTATCAAACTCTATAGCTGCACACCGATTGTTAGGCCCACTATTGATGATAGGCCCATTATTAATGTAGATGAGTAGAAACAACAGAATCCATGTGAGGGGGATGATGAGTGTGAAGTGGAATTAGTGGGGCAGAGTATCGGGGTTATTTCCCATCTCAGAGGGGTGCTCTCATTGTTGAGAGTATCATTTACTTTCTCTCATTTTGCAAGGAGAATCATCTCCTTCCATTTTATTAGTTTCAGTTTATCATTCTATTTTGTTCTATTACCAGTAGAAAACAAAAACAGAGACAAATCCAAGCCTCATACCCGGTTGCAGTGTCCACCAACAAGCTGTGAAGTTGATACACCATGTGAGAGGTCAAACGCAGATAATATATCTCTCAATATGCCACTTATATTTAGCTCATATAAAGTCCTGAAGGCTATGAATGATCCCGATGAAAGTTTGACAAGTAATCCTATCAATCCCTGTCAAGCAAAACAATAGATTCATAATTTCATAACATCAAAGTTCATAGATATTAAAAAATGGAGAAATCTGGGATATGAAAATAGCATATAAAAATTGCTTACATTATAAATTAATTGGGACAGGGTCGCTCTGCCATTTACACTTAAAAGATGTGTGACCTGTTGAATCAATCCATGCTTACAAAGTTCATCCAACATTTCTGAGGAATGAGAAACTCGATCAACAATTTTGATTAAGCAGGTAGCAACGTTTTCGACAAGCTGTGAAAGTACATTTGCACTTCAGTAAACAATACAAAGAAGGAATTCAAACCCACGACAGATACAGAAGTATAATATATAAAGCCCATTCATCGGTACCTGCCGATCCTCGTATAGAAGAAGATTGCATAATATGGGCACAGCCTCCATGAAAGGTGTGGGGCTTTCTGAGGGAAGCTTCTTGCATATGTTCACCACAGTAGAAAGAGCCACTCTCTGTGAGAGGGGGAAAG
>NC_021163.2:19550581-19554558 GCF_000331145.2 Cicer arietinum | reverse complement strand
AGAGTGATCATTAAAACGAGAAAATTATTCTTCACTAAGGATGGGCGAAAAATAAACTTCCATTACTCATGGAGACGATGCCTTGATGTATTATAGAGTTACCTGTATGCTTGTAGAGAAGAAATCTATATAATTTAGAACGGCCATAATTGCCCCGGCCTGTAAGCAAGCAAGTGGTTGCTCTCGCGATATTTTCTCCAATGCTTGAAGACACTATAAATACAATATTAATAACTTATATTCCTTTCCTTCTATCAATAATAATGAACGAAAAGAAAAACATATCTTACAAACCAACAAACAAGTACCAATTACCTGTTCAGCTACGTCTTGATACTCAATAGTCAGTAATCTTTGACATAAAGCAGAAACAGCATCATGACGAACAAGAAAACCAGCTGATCGAGGATACAGATCACATATGTAAGTGATAGCCCTTATAGAAAACAACATTATATCCGGGTTACTCTCATGCTTTGCCAGCTTTACAAGCATTGGTGATAACAAGTCTGAAGTCATGCTGGAGAGTGAACCCTCTGTACAGAATGACAACACTTCACAGAGTTCAGTAAGAACAGCCAACTGACCAGAAGGTTCAGTCTGTCCACTCAAGCTTGATATAATGTTTTTAAATTTCCCATGATCACTCGATAATCTCCGTCTATGATATTCATGGAGACTGCTATGATAGTGCTCCATGTCATCTGAATCACATGATCCATAAGCTGAATCCTTCTCTGGCTCACCCTCCGATCGGCTTGAAGCCGAAGCAGACGAGGAAGTATCCATGTCATTCTCATGGGGCTCCACTGCCGAAGTTGTTGAATTTATATGGGTTTGAACCGAGGCGGTCGAAGAACTTGGTCTAAAATCGAACGAACTGCACGCCCTTTTATCAGCAGGCAGTTCATCTACCATTTCTGGACGCTTTTGACCTCGACTTCCCATTAATTGCTTCTACTCCCCAAATGGAAATCGAACCCTAAGCAGTTCAAAATCTCGTTAATTTACATTCATTAATATAATTCCTAATCTTATAAGCCAAATAAGTCAGAATTCCAAGCCGAAAAGTCGTTATTATTTCCATTCTTTATGAAAGAAAAGAAAAAGGAAAATTCATAACTCCAATCTAGAACAACAGAACTCTTCCACTATTCAAAGCTTCCATCAGATATAAACAGCAACAAGTAACCAGTTTTTCATAAATTTTCAACACCACCCAAGTTAATTAGCCATTAAAAATTAAAATCCTTAACACTTAGTGATAGTACTGCAAAGGATGTTGAATGTTGATGATTCATTCTCATAACATTACAAACCACTACCTCATTCCCCCCAACACAAGTAAATCACATTAGGAACAAACAAAACACTAAATCAATATAAAAGTAAACAAACCTAGACATCAATCTTAGACTAAACAAATCAAACACAACATGTTCCATCAATATCATTGACTTTAATAATATGAGTGCATCACAATACACGGTTAAAAAGATAAAAATCACAAAAACAAAAACAAAAATAACAAAGCAAGCATAATAATAAAAATAAAACAAACAAAAAAACACAATGAGAGTAAAAATAACAGGATCAGTGAAGAACATGATAGAACAAACATAATAGACTAAAAAAAAACATCATCAACAATTTCAATGGATATATCTGGTGAAATACCTAGTTGTAGTTCTTAATCGGTATTCGAGAAAGTCGAAGACCAACTTTTTGTATCAACAAAGTAAACGATTTTTATGATGATGATGATTTTAAGAAAAAAAACGCTCTTGTTCTTCGTTTCACTTTATCATCAACAAATTTGTTTAATAAGCGATTGATTTGATTTTTATATAGGTGAAAGAAAAAATCAATAATAAAAAAATGAAAGGAAATAAATAAATAAAAAAGAGAATATTAAGATTGAAGAAAACCAGAGGAGAGGATGATTGCACACGGAAGAAAGCTTATAGAGAAGGGAGAGAGGGTGGTGATAGTGTAAATATTTATGTGGGTTATTAATTCGGTTAATTACCAATTAGTCTTCTTGATCATTCTTATTATTACTTGGGGAATGATATGCTGCTTATGAGGTGCGTGAAGCTTTATGCATGTCTCAATCAATAATCCTTGTTTTTTATGATGTGGCCTATAATTTATAGGTATGCTCTAGAGATAATAGATGTTGTTGTTACCTTGGATTAGGTTTTTCACAAACTTATCAATGAAGTAAGAGTTTACGGGGATGTCATTTTGATGGGTAAAACTAGGTTAGATTTTCGTCAAGCTTAATTTTCATATATTGTTGTTGTAAAAAGTTGGTCATTGTTGATCATTTACTATATGTGAGTTTATAATTAGTTAAAATTTTGTATAATAAAAAAAGAAATACTTGTAGTTTTTTTATGATAAAAATTATTAATTACAAAGAAAATTAAATATTTAAATAAATTAATCATTATCAATTGATGGTTAATGTAAGAATTTTATTTTGTGATTTACGATGGTAAATACTTCGATCGATATTTTTTTAATCTTAAAGTATATTCTCAATGAGAAGTCTTTATAATGTTCTATATTTAAAAAATATTAGTAAAAAATTTGTTAAAAAACTATCCTATCAATTAAATCTCTAGTCAAATAGAAACTAGATAGTTATGGCTTTATTTTCATAGAGATTTTTCCATAAATTTAGTAAATAGGATTATACTTTTAAGCTAGATAATATTTGATAAGCCTTCCTCCTTGCAATAATTTTGTGTAGTTTCTATCTTTACTCAAATTATTGAAATTGGTAAAGACACTTTGTTCCTTAATAAGTAGAACGGTAGAGACGCATTTAGCCTTCTATAATCTTTTTTTTATAGTTGTTTTCCAAAATGTTTATCTTTGGGGATGATGTTATGGTAGTTTTTGTGTTATGTCTCTTTTGGCTAGTGTTTTTACGTCCAATTTCCTCTATTGAGCTAAGCAATTGAACGTATTTTATCAATGCAATCTAGATCTATGTGGTGTTTGACCCAATCCTAATTTAGGTTGGGCCTCTTAGACCCATATCATTATACTAATGAAAATTTATTGTATTGTTATAAAAGTTTATTTTGTAATTATATTTTGAAAATAAATATTAAATTCTCACTAGATGAGAAAATAATGTGCATTAAAATTCACAATTAAACACGTATATTATCTATTTTTTAATTAATTAAAATAAATTCCTATTTGCATTTTGGTTAGTAGTCTTTTTAATTGTACAATTCACTTATTTTAATTTGAGTTGGATCTTTTCAAAATTAAAAATCTCTTTAACTCACTTATTTGATAATTTCTTGTGTGGGTTCTTTCTTTTATTTAAATTTTGTGTTATTTGGAACTTTTTTTGAAATCCAAACTAGACCATATTTTTCATTTTTTTTATTTTTCTTTATTTTGCTTCTACGCCATGTATTTTATTCAAAAAAACACATTTCAATGTGTCTCCCAAAAACGTTTAAATATATAGGTTTAATTGCAGTTTTGGTCCTCTATTTTAACTGAATCGCGAAAGTAGTCCTCCCATTTTGTTTCTTCTCAATTTTGGTCCCCAAACATAATTTTGGTCCAAAACTTGATGAAATTTCATTTTTTAAAGTCG
Source organism: Cicer arietinum (assembly GCF_000331145.2). NCBI lineage: Eukaryota > Viridiplantae > Streptophyta > Magnoliopsida > Fabales > Fabaceae > Cicer > Cicer arietinum. The sequence goes on along the minus strand of NC_021163.2, from coordinate 19,550,930 downwards.
TATTACACCAACTATGACCATAGATTTCAAGTACAATTGTTGCAAATGAGATATTGAGGCATGGTGTGACTTAAATAAATAAAATTTCATTAAGTTTTTGACCAAAACTATGTTTGAGGGACCAAAACTGGAGAGAAATAAAATGGAGGGACTACTTTCGCGATTCAACTAAAATAGGGAGACTAAAACTACAATTAAACCAAATATATATAAAGTACAATCAAACTAACAGTTAGGAAGATTTTTGTCATCCACGTAATCGAGGACCATGAACAAATCCAGATATTCAAATTATACCATCATAATATTTTTCCAAAAAACTAAAATATTAAACTATATATATATATAT
>NC_021163.2:19544749-19550481 GCF_000331145.2 Cicer arietinum | reverse complement strand
TATATATATATTCATACATAATATGTTCGTTGATGAGTGTTAGCATCACACTCTTTAACTGGTACACACTCTTTAACTGGTATTTGATTGATTAATTTATATAGGTCCTACCAAAACATGTGACTCATATAAATTTGATGAAACTCGTGTATTTTAATTTATGAACATAAAAAAAATATATTAAAAAACGTATATTAAATAATGTGTTGGTGCCCGTATTTATATTTGTTTTGAGGTTAATGATCTTATAACAATAAATAAATAAAAATAGTAGAAGGGCACTTCAACTCATTAAATCAGAATTTGCATGCACAAAACATATGACAAATAGAATTATTTAGCAAACGTACATCAACAATTAAAACTCTAAATGTGAGCGACACACGTAACAAAACAAAATAAATTGAAAAAAACTTAAGAAAAAATATTAAGGGAATCCGAAATAGACCACATGATCTCCTTAAACAAACATCAAGTAAGGACTCCCATTAAACAATTATAAAGTAGAGACCGCAATTATCCAAACATCAAACAAAATAGAAATTGTCATTAAACAATATCAGTAAAAAAAAACAACTTACATAAGATCGTGTAACATCATAATCAAGTGATTCGCATACACACAATCAAAGACAAATTGAATTATTAAGCAACATACATCTGAAATTGAAACTTTGAATGTGATGACGTCTACAAGACATAAGAAATTGAAATATGCTATTAAAAAAAACATTAAGGAAAACTGAAATGGACTACATGACCTCCTTAAATAAGCATCAAATAGCAACCACCATTAAATAGATATCTAGTATGGACCCATCACACAAACATCAAACAAAATTCACACCGCAATTAAACAGTAACAATTAAACAACCGACTCACATAAGACATGTAATATCACAATTAAAGAATTTGTGTTTGCCAAAATACAAGGCAAATGCAATTTATTAGCAAACTTAGAAATTAAAACTTTAAATATGGTGAGGCAGCTAGCACAAACATCAAACAAAATTAGAAGACTATAAAATATTAATGATTAAACAACCAATTCATATGGGACTGTATTATATATAATACAATTAAACAATTTGCATTCAAACAATGCAAGACAAATGAATTTTTTTAGCAAACATACGTCGAAAAATTAAATTCTAAATGTTGTGGCGCACATAGAAAAACATAAAAAATTGAAAAAGATCATAAGAGAAAACATTGAGGAAATCTCAAATGAACCACATGAGTCTATAGTTGTCAATTCCACTAAGCAACTAACTTGCATAGGACTAAATTATACTACAATTAAACAACTTTTGGATACACAACATAAGAGAAATGAAATTATTTAACAAATATACTTGAGAAATTAAAACTCTAAATATGGTGACGCACATAACAAGACATAAGAAATTTAAAGACACTATAAAAAAACATTAAAAAAATATAAAATAAATCATATTATATCCTTAAGAGTATGTTAGGGGAAATAGAAGTTGGTGAGAGGAAAGTTGAAGAGAGATGTCAAACATCTCTTATTTTGTTTGAGAAAAAGCTGCAGAGAGAGATAAAAGTAGGGTGAACCCATGTCTTTTACTATTCTTTGCATGAGGTGGAAGAAAGACAAAAAGAAATGCCAAATTTTTATGCATGTTTCAAATGAATTGTTATAAAGGTGCAGCGTGAAATGAAATAGTGTAGGTACCACACATATTGCTTACATTTTTTCTTTTGATTTTTCAAAAAAAGTTTGAGCAAATAAAAGGAAAAATAAAATAATTGCTTAAATTAAATTATGAATACTTTGTTGATGTAAGATTTTTTTATATTTCATATAACAATTAATAATAAAGGAAACGGGGTATATATAAAATCAAAGAAATAAATTTATCAATACTTAATAATTTTACTGTTTGAATTATTTTAAAAAATGTTAAAATTAAATTAATTGTGATATTAAATTGTTTAATTAAATTGAATAAAAAATTAATTAAATATTGTTAGGAAATAAATTTTATATTGGATTTTTATTTCGATGGTAATATTCTTCTTTCAAAAATAATACTATTTATCTCTTATATATTTCTCTAAAATCTACTTCATTTTTTTCTTTTTTATCTCTTCTCACACTCTTTTTCATCTCTTTATTTTTTCTCACAACCAAAATGATTTTCCAAAATGGGCTAAAATTGAAATTTTCAAACTAGGGGCCAAAATCGTAAGCTTTTGAAACTAGGGAGGGGAAAAGTGATTTTTGCCAAAATCGTAGACAAAATACCTCTTACATAATCAGCAAAAATAACGCTTAAATCAAGAAACGTAACATTCACTACAACTCAATCAAAAGATTGACCACATTGACCTTTATTAGCTAATCAATTTGCACATTGATTGACTTCCCTAAAAACATCTAAAAACATGAGTAATGATGTTCTCCACTTTGTGCACTGGAAAAGATAAATAAATTTTTGGAGAATAGGTTGAATATGCATATTTTGTGAACGATCTTGTTTGAATTATATTAACCACAACTATATAGTCTAATTCAAAATAACTGAAGTAAGATTAAGTTGTTGTGCAATTTTGATGCTCAACCTTAAAGCTCAAAGTTCAACCCACACTACAGAATAATAACCAATTTTATTGTAGAAACTTTTGACAAATTTATCATTTCCATCATAAACAAGTCAACCATATGCAGAACTACCAAAAGAAACTTTGAAGGAACCATTGACATTTACTTTAAACCAACCTTGGGGGGTTTGTGCCATGCAACACCTACTTCTTGATTAGCAAAGGATTGTTGAGGTTTCTGTTGAAGAAGAATTTTAAGAATGGATTGACTTCGATTAAGAATATGGAAAAAATATAGTTTTCTCCAAGGAGAAAGATGAAGAAAATACTAGGCTATTGTGATCCTTTCAAATATCATGCACAACCACACCAAAGAAAAAACTCCAATAAGATTGAATTTGACCAATGTCATTGGTAGATAAATTCCAATATAACCAATTAGGCATATCAAGGCCAAAAATCCTTAACTTCATCACAATCTCTTAACATATGCACAATGGTTTATGAGCATTCACGAGAGCAAGGGCAAAGATTATTTTTGGAAATCCCTTTAGAATATCTTTTATTATTTATAAGGAGTCTATTATGATCCAATTTCAAAGAAAATTTATATAACAATTAGGGTCAATTCAGCTCCAAAGATTCTCAAATATAGGATCATGATTAAAAGTGGTATTATGTCAAGAATAGAGAAGCTCGTAAGCACTTTTTAAAGTGAAATGACCTCATGCAGTAAGATTCTAACAAGGAAATCATGCCTTCTTCGAGTTGGGATTTAATATAAGCAATTTTTTCACAAATCTCCCTTAGCACATACCTTTCAATCTTGTCCCAGTTCCACCTACCTTCTAAAGCATAATTAAATACTGAAAAGTCATATTTTCCAATAGGAATATCTCCAAATAAATATGAATGAAGGTTATTAAAGTCTTAATCCAATGGTCCTTCCAAAAAAATTATATTGTGACCATTTTGAATCACCCAAGTGATATTTTTCTTGACGTCTTCCTAGAAATTTACGATAGCCTTCAGAGTAGGTGAGAAGACAAAACGACAATTCCCGCAAGGGATGCTGAATGAACTTCAAGCATATTTGACTCTCATAATCTTAACCCACAATTTATCGAGATAAGCCATAAGATACCAAGCTAATTTCATCATACAGGCTTTATTAAGCATCCTCAAACTTATGAAATCTAGAATTCCCTCATATTTATGACGACATATTTTTTCAAGAGACAAGATGCACTTTACGTTGATTCACAGTAGTTCCCCAAATTAAATCTCTACAAATCTTTTCTACTTCATCAGATACGGCCATATGAATTTTGTGTGATTGAATAACATATCTATGGTTATTGGAGAGGGAAGCCTGAGCCAAGGTTACCCTATTTGCAAAATAAAGAGTTGATATTTTCTAAGTAGTAAGCTTTTTTCTCCTTTTATCCAAGATAAAAGCAAAAAAAAGTCTTTATAGTTCGTTGGTATACAGTGTTGCTCCAAGGTAAATACCAAGATCATTTGTGCATACCTAATTCTTGACTCAAGGAAGAAGATATCTCAAGAGACATTGTTCGAGAGAAAAAAAATCGGGATTTATGAAGATTGGTCAGATGGTCTGAGCTAACACAAAATTTATCAAGGATATATTTGCCGCAAAATTTGAGATGGAGAAGTTTCAGCCACCAAGATAATATAATCAGCAAAGCAAACATGGGAGAGCTTATAGCCATGACCCCGACCAAATTTGAAAGGAATTCAATCTTCAACTTTAACAACATCCCTAATAAGATGACCAGGTATTTCCATGCCAATAACAAAGAGGTAGGGTGATAATGGATTCCCTTGACGAACACCTCTAGAAGCACCAATGTTACCAGTCGTTGATCCATTCGAATTAAGATAGAGATAAGCGGAAGAGAGACATTGGAATATAAGATTTTTCATGTTATCAAGGATCTCAAATTGATTAAGAGTTTCATGATAAAATTTCATTCAAGACGATCATAAGTCTTTTCATGATCTATCATAATGACCATAAAACCTTGCTTCACATGGAGGTTCTTGAAAGAGTATGATTTTCTGCAAAATAAAAATATTGTCAATAGTATTTGCGACCAGGGACAGAACTACTTTGCGCTCCAGAAATCACATAAGAGATTATGTGTCGCAATCTTTGAGATACATCACAATTTTGTAAACTACATTACATAAAGCAATTAGCATAAATTGGGAAACTTTAGAAAGTTCATCAATTTTAGCAATCAAAGTATTAAGTGTTTGGTTAACTTCCTGAATACAATGAGGAACTCTAAAAAGTGATTACTATCGTGCCATTGGTTTTCAAATAGCATCAGATGGTAACCATCGTGAGATATTTCCAAAATATTGGGTAATATATGTATCTATAATTGGTTATAAATGACATGATATTGTTGATGGTTTAGTAGTTGTGTTCAATGATTTGTTACATAGGATCCCGAGTTCGAATCCGCACTTTGCCTCGCAATGGAAGGATTGAACTCGGGTCATGCGATAAAAGGCGCATTGATCAACCACCAGACCAATGCAATGCTTTAATCAATGTTTGAACCGTATATGTATATAGCCCTTCGTAAACAGTTGCAGAACCAAGAATTGCAACTCTTTCTCAAGTGACATTATTTTTCTTATAAATAGGGGCACTTTGGACATAATGCATATACGAAATCTGAGATATTGCCATCCATTTTCTTTCACTCATTCTCATATACTAAGTCAACTTATTCTTTTCTCATGAGAAAAGAATAGGTAACATTATTTTGTAACATACTATTGAAAGATATTATTGGTGTGATAATGCAAATCATATCAAGGTTTTCCAAGTACCCTGAAGGGGACTCGCTGGTTATCTCATTTGCATCTGATTGGTGGGGGCGAATCGAACCTAAAGGCTAATGTAACAACACACTTTGAAATTTGCTACATATAATCTTCATCAACAATTTCACTATTAAAGTCTTGCAGCAATTGTCACCAACACAGATCAAACAATCTTTAGATTCGATTTTATTTTCAATCAATAGCTACATCACTCAAAGAAATGACTTCTAATTTTGTGAAGTTGGAGAAATTCGATGGAGGAAATTTTATCCGTTGGCAGAAAAAAAAAAAAAAAAAAAAA
>NC_021163.2:19538064-19544631 GCF_000331145.2 Cicer arietinum | reverse complement strand
AAAAAAAAAAAAAAAAAAAAAAAAAAAAAAAAAAAAAAAAAAAAAAAAAAAAAAAAAAAAAAAAAAAAAAAAAAAAAAAAAAAAAAAAAAAAAAAAAAAAAAAAAAAAAAAAAAAAAAAAAAAAAAAAAAAAAAAAAAAAAAAAAAAAAAAAAAAAAAAAAAAAAAAAAAAAAAAAAAAAAAAAAAAAAAAAAAAAAAAAGGAAATTCCTTCTAACAACTTTGAAGGTGGTGTATGTTCTGAACACCACAAGACCACTTGAGAATGAAGTGGAAACATTAGCAGAAATAAGAGAAAGGCAAAAGTGGGACAATGATGACTATATATGCATAGATCATATTCTCAACAGGATTGTCTGACTCTTTGTTCGATATATATCAAAGTAGCATCTCTGCAAAGAAACTATGGGAGAAATTAGAGTCAAGATACATGCAAGAAGACGCTACAAGTAAGAAGTTTCTTGTTTTTCAATTTAATAATTATAAAATGGTTGATAGTAAATCAGTAATGGAACAAATGCATGAAATTGAACGTGTTTTTAATCACTACAAACAACATCAAATGCACATGGATGAAACCATTATTGTATCCTCCATAATAGACAAACTTCCACCTTCTTGGAAAGATTTCAAAAAATCTATGAAACATAAGAAAGATGACATATCACTTGAGCAATTGGGTAATCACCTTCGTTTAGAAGAAGAGTATCGTAAACAAGATGATACTAAAAACAAATTTTCTCATGAAAAGGTCCATGTAATGGAGGAAGGAAATTCAAGCAAATCTTTTAAGAAAAGAAATCGAGATTTTGATAAATCCCATGAAAAACACAATGGTAATAATGAACAACGAAAGAAAAGAAAAGGAAGTTGTTATCATTGTGGAAAACCAAGACACTTTAAAAATGAGTGCAGGTTCTTGAAAAGGAAGAACAAAGACAAGAATTCAAGTGCAACAAAAGATAATCTTGTTGTTGTCATTTCCAAACTCAACATGATTGAAGATGTTGAATCTTGGTGGATAGACTCTGGTGCTACCCGTCATGTGTGCAAAAATAAAGAACTATTTAAGACTATTGATGAAGAAGATGGAAGTATTTTGTACATAGGAAATGCCTCAATTGTCCAAGTCAAAGGAAAAGGAACAGTGGAGATTGAATTCACTTCTGGAAAAGTACTTACTCTTAAAGATGTATTTTATGTTCCTGATGTTAGGAAGAACTTGATTTCTGTACTTTTACTTAATAAGTTTGGTTTCAAATGTGTATTTGAGGGAGATAAATGTATTCTCTCTAAAGGTGGTATGTTTGTAGGGAAGGGTTACCTTTGTGAGAATATGTTCAAATGTAATGTTATCAGTAACTATAATAATAATAATATGATTTCTGCTTATATTGTTGAGTCTTGTGATTTATGGCATATGCGACTAAGACATATTAACTTTAGAAAATTGAATGATATGATGAAATCAAATTTAATTCTGAAAGAAGTTCTAAGGTATTAGATTTAATTCACTTTGATGTATGCGATTTACATGGTTGGCCTACAATTGGTGGTAAAAAGTATTTTGTCACTTTTATTGATGATTACTCTAGATTTTGTTATGTTTATCTAATGCACTCTAAGAATGAAGTTTTAGACAAATTTAAAATATTTAAAGCACAAGTAGAACTTCAAGATGAAACTTTTATTAAGTATTTTAGAAGTGATAGTGGAGGAGAGTTCTATCATCCTGAGTATTTTGAGTCAACTGGTATTGTGCATCAAACAACTGCACCATATTCCCACAACAAAATGGAATTGCAGAAAAGAAAAATAGGGTATTAGAAAAATGGTGAATGTCATGTTATCCTATTCTGGTTTATCAAAAGGTTATTTGGGTGAAGCCATGCTAACAACATGTTACTTGCTAAATATAGTTCTCAATAAAAGGAACAGGATAACCCCATATGAACTCTGGAAGAAAAGAAAACTCAATCTTAACTATATAAAAGTTTGGGGATGTAGAGCAATTGTTAAGGTTTCTGAACCAAAAAGAAAGAAATTGGGAGAAAGAGGAATTGAAAGTGTATTTATGGGCTATGCTGAAAATAGCAAGGCCTATAGATTCATGGTTGTTGAATCTAATGATTCATATCCTATTAACACAGTGATTGAGTCAAGAGATGCAATTTTTCAAGAAAATAGATTTAACTCAATTTCACATCCCAAAAAATAATGTACAAAGCCTAGAAAATAATGTATCTAATAATGATACTTTGACATGTTCAGAACCCATAAGAAGTAAAAGAGCCAGAAAAGAAAAAGATTATGGCCTAGACTTCTTTATGTTCCTTGTAGAAGGTACAAATGATTCCAGTAACAGTTATGGACCAATTTGCTACAATTTAGAAAGTGACTCAGACACATATGAAGAGGCAGTAAAGTCTAAAGACTCTTCCTTTTGGAAAGAAGTCATCCAAGAGGAAATTGACTAAATCATGGGGAATAAAACTTGGAAATTGGTAGACCTCCCACCTGGATCCAAACCAATAGGTTGTAAATGGATCTTTAAGAAGAAAATGAAAGTTGATGGTACCATTGATAAATCAAAGCTTAGACTTGTTGCCAAAGGGTTTACACAAAAAGAAGGTATCGACTACTTTGATACTTATGCACTGTTGCAAGAATTGCATCCATGAGAGTGCTTTTGGCACTAGCTTCTATCTATAAGTTTGTAATCCATCGAATGGATGTTAAAACTGCTTTCCTAAACGAATAGTTAGATGAAGAGGTGTATATGAAACAACATGAAGGATTTGTTATCAAAGGGTAAGAACATACAATGTGTAAATTGATTAAATCCTTATACGAGTTAAAACAAGCACCCAAACAATGGCACCAAAAGTTTGATAAAGTTTTGCTTTCTAACAAATACAAAATAAATGAATATGACAAGTGTATTTATAGTAAATTTCATAATGGAAATGGTGTTATGATTTGTTTATATGTGGATGATATGTTAATCTTTGGCACCAATTTAGATGAGGTAGAAAAAACTAAAACTTTCTTATCAAAAAATTTTGATATGAAAGATTTAGGTGAAGCAAATGTGATTTTAGGAATTAAAATCATTAGAGATGGAGTAAATATTGGTTTATCTCAATTTCATTATATTGAGAAAGTGCTAAAGAAATTTGATCAATTTGATTGCAAATCTATTACTACCCCATTTGATCAAAATGTTAGTTTACAACCACATAAAGGATGACATGTGGCACAACTAGATTATTCAAAGGTAATCGGATGCTTGATGTATGCCATGACCTGTACCAGACCTGATATAGCGTATGTTGTACGTAGATTAAGTCGGTATACTAGCAATCCAAGCAAAGAACATTGGCAGGCTGTTAATAAAGTATTAAAATATTTGAAAGGAACAATTAACTATAGTTTAGTCTATAGTGGCTATCCTTCAGTTTTGGAAGGATATACAGATGCCAGTTGGGTAACTTATGTTGAGGATCATGCTTCAACAAGTGGATGGATCTTCAACCTTGGTGGAGGTGCAGTTTCTTGGGGATCAAAGAAACAAACTTGCATTGTCGACTCCACCATGGCTGCAAAGTTCATTGTTCTAGCTGCAGGCAGTAAAGAGGTAGAATGGCTAAGAAATTTGTTGTATGAGATACCAATTTGGCCAAAGCCAATGGCACCAGTATCCATACATTGCGATAGTAAATCCACACTATCCAAAGCATATAGCCAAGTATATAATGGCAAATTTAGACATATTGGTCTAAGACATAGCTCTGTAAATGATTTGATTTTAAATGGAGTAATATCCATAGTGTTTGTAAGAACTGAAAAGAATCTTGCAGATCCTTTGACGAAAGGTCTGACAAGGGACATGGTGTTGAAGACATCATTGGGGATGGGACTCAAGCCCATATCTAATTAATCATCAATGGTGGAAAATCGACTCACAATTGAGTACCATCAAGTCTTAAGTTCAATGATAAAGTATACTATTAGAATGATTGCAAGTACTTGAATATAGATACATCCCAAAGGTTGAAAGTACTTGGACCATAAGTATAAAGTTTTACTCTTAATAGACATATAGCATAAATTTGCTGAAATACATATTACGGGTGTATTTCTGATATAGTCTACCTATGTGAGGATGAAGTGAGACCGCTTCGAAGAGTTAAAGGGCTTGACTCTTAAATTCTCATGAAAAGGGTACATGACACAAGACCTTAACAAATGTGTCATCTTCATAATTTTTTCGATAGTACCAAGATTTCATGTGTAAGTTGTGCACATTTGTTCTAATGAATAACTGGTTCAAAGCTTATCTATCAATCTATTCGGCATAAGTGGAACCCATAGCTTACTAAGTAGTGGTTCAAATCGTAAAATACCATTATCTGAAACCATGATATTTCTAAAATTATGGGACTAAGTATATTTTGAAAATTGTGGGGGATTGTGAGATATTTCCAAAATATTGGGTAATATATGTATCTATAATTGATTATAAATGACATGATATTGTTGTTGGTTTAGTGGTTGTGTTCATTGTTTGGTAACATAGAATCTCAGTCATGCGCGAAAAGGCTCATTGATCAACCACCAGACCAATGCAATGCTTTAATCAATATTTGAACGATATATGTATATAGCCCTTCGTAAACAGTGGCAGAACCAAGAATTGCAACTGTTTCTCAATTGACATTATTTTTCCTATAAATAGGGTCACTTTGGACATAATGCAGATACGAAATCTGAGATATTGCCATCCATTTTCTTTCACTCATTCTCATATACTAAGTCAACTTATTCTTTTCTCATGAGAAAAGAATAGGTAACATTATTTTGTAATATACTATTAAAAGATATTCTTGGTGTGATAGTGCAAATCATATCAAGGTTTTCCAAAGTATCCCAGGGGATTCGCTGGTTATCTCATTTGCATCCGATTGGTGGGGGCGAATCGAACCTAAAGGCTAATAAATTTGCTACATATAATCTTCATTAACAACTTCACTATTAAAGTCTTGCAGCAATTGTCACCAACACAGATTCAACAACCATTAGGGCCAAGAGATTTGAGATTTTTATAGTAAATAATGTGATTTGAATCTCCTCCATAGAGATCATCCTACTCAATATTGTTTGATCAATGCCTAAAATTTATGGGAAAGAAAGATTGATGTTGAGATAGGGATCAACATTAGCATTGGAAACATAAAGAAGTTGGTAAAAATTAGAAATAATATTTTTAATTTCCTCATCCTCGCAAATCCAATTGTCATTGTCATAATGCATGGCAAGGATACAATTATGACGCCTCTTGGCAACACTGATCTGATAAAAGAATTTAGAATTATTTCCCCTTCTAGAAATCCAATTAATTTTTGCCTGATGAAACCAATAAGCTTCTTCCTGAGTGGTTGAACGAATATCATTTAAAAATATCCAGTTTTGATCAATACTTAAAAGATAAAGTGGCTGAACGAATTTTAGTTTTGAAGCACATAAAATATTGAGTGTTTAATTAAAACATTAGATAAAAGTCAGCTTTTTTGTATAGAAGAAGGAAAAGAGAGGGAAAATGCAAGTATATATAAACTAGTATTCTATCGTGCAGTGGGTTGTGCAATGGATTTATCAATTGCGAGGTAATTCTCCGTTGCAGCTAAATCCATTGAGCCCATATAGATAGAAGAGTGAACTGAATTTCTCGTCATGTCATCCGAAATGCTTTCCGCTTCTCTTTCAATAGCAATTGCGTCTTGAATTTCCTTCACGACTTCTGAAATTGATGGCCGCATGTGTCCATGAGGTTGAACGCACATCAACGCTTTCTCTGCTATTTTCCACATCGATTGTAGGTCATATTCATTGTGTAAAGCAGGATCGATTATACCTTGTATGTCACCACTCTCAATGTGTAATTTTGCCTGTCACACATTTCATTTTCTTGTTACAACTATATAACTTCATTTATGTTGTAAAACTATATGATTACAGAGAAATTAAGACTCACCCATTGGACTAGGTTTCTGCAATTAGCACCAAAGCTCTCATTAGATATTGCTTCTTGACCAGATATAAGTTCAAGAAGAATCACGCCAAAACTATAAATATCACTCTTGTCAGTCAGCTGCTGAGAAATATAGTACCTGTTAAAGGAAAGTTAAAATGATAAGCATGTTGGGAAGGTAATTAACTTAAGGGTATGTTTGGATTGACGGTATAAGATGGAATAGTCGTAGTTAGATTTTAAATAATAGATGTTATATCTCATTCCACTCCATTTGAAAATAATGAAGGTCTTACTCAGGATCCAGATATCCTACTGTTCCCCGAACTATGCTAGAGACATGGGAGGCTCCATCAACAGCAAGTTTTGAAAGGCCAAAATCTGAAACCTTAGCTCTCATGTGCTTGTCAAGAAGAATGTTGCTGCTTTTTAGGTCTCTATGGATAACTGCAGGGACACAGCCTGTGTGAAGATACTCAATCCCTGAACAAACACATGAACAATTCAGTTAATACATTGTAATCTATAGTAAGGGAAA
>NC_021163.2:19537186-19538044 GCF_000331145.2 Cicer arietinum | reverse complement strand
GGGAAAGAGAAATTATAATTAATACGACAGATACAATAGTCTTAAATGATATAAACCTTTGGCAGAATCTTCTGCAATCTCAAGTCGCTTAATCCAATTGATACTTCGCCCGTCTGTTAATGGGCCTGCAAGAAGTTAGGCACAACATTAACATGAACATATGGAAACTTATTGTTACTTGATTTAAATCATGCAAGCTTACTATAAAGATGTTCCTTGAGAGTTCCATTATGCATGAACTCATAAATAAGCATACTCTTTCCTTCTTCTCTGCAATAACCTAGAAGCTGTACCAAGTTTCTGTGATGTATCCTTGACAGAAGAATCACCTGGATCACAGAGAAGCAAACCATATATGATCATATGAGAATGTAACTCGGAAAATTAAGCCGGGGCGGCTGCAATGTTAGATAGCCGAAAGTGGTTAATGAAATGCAGGTTACCTCATTAGAGAACTCTCTTTTGCCTTGATACGAATTACTAGTTAAAACTTTAACTGCTATCTCTTTTCCATCTTTCTGTTTCCCATAGTAAACAACTCCAAAACCTCCAGAACCAATTTCTTTCTCAAAATTATTTGTAGAGCTTTTAATTTCAGAATAACTGAAGCAGTGGGCAACTTCTGCAGGACCATCACTTTTAGATTCCAGGCTTTGAGAAGTGTGAGAAACAAGATAGTCTGCGAAGATTGTGCACAAATTCATCAGGTACAACAATCTCAAATATCAGAAAGAAACTATATGTAATTTTGATTCAGAAATTAGAACCCTACCTTGACCGTAATATTTTATCTTTCCTTTATGCATAAACAAGCAAGACAAAATAGTAGCCAAAAGTAAAATGGAAGCTCCAACTGCT
>NC_021163.2:19530378-19536998 GCF_000331145.2 Cicer arietinum | reverse complement strand
TGCTGAACCAATAATGACATACAATTGGTTATTTTTTCCGCTTCCACTACGAAGATTGTTGTTTCCAGAGTAGCTGTTTAGAACACAGAAATAAAAGAAGGTGCAATTAGTTTATACAAATTTTAAATTAAAGAAGCACCATTATATGAATATGTGAATGTTCTACAAAAGAATTTCCGCTACTTTTACATGTGCAATGCTGCATTATGTTTAAGTTCATACAAGTAAAAAACAGTACTCACTTAAAAACCAAATCTTTGCTCAAAATTTCTGACGGTATTGTTCCAGATAACTTATTGTTCTGGGCATACCTGCAAAGTTATAAGCATAATCTAATATCAAAACAAATGAGTATTTAGCATGATAGTTTGTTTATTATTTAAACATGACATAGTCATTAATATCTATGTGTGCAAAAACAGACGCTATTGCTGTGCTCATAAGTGATACTTGGATCATTCGATGCATCAAAGTATGCCAATTTCCAATTTGATAAAACAACTCATGTAAGTCCGAGATAGCTTACAGTTCCCTCAAATTCTGAAGGTTCCCCAAAGAGGCTGGGAGCTCACCTGCCAACTGATTGTTCTCGAGATGACTGCGAAAGAAAAAAGTTATAGTCAACTTAAAACTAAAAGCTATGAACAAGGGATGGACTTATCAGCAATTACATGATCTTTAAGTCATTGCATCCAGTGAAATCTGGTATTGGGCCTGTCAGCATATTTCCATCAAGCCATCTGCGTCGATGAATCAAATCATAACACCACCAACCACGACATGACGACACAAGTTTGATATACAACACATAGGAGTAAGACATCAGCAGTTTCACTGAAGCCAAATAAGAAAGTAATATAAAGCTTACAGCTCAACCAGACCAGTCAATTTGGTGATGTCCAAAGGAATAACGCCAGTCAAGTTTTTCCCAGACAACAAACTGTTACCACCACAACACAATGTAACTGTTATCAGACAGAAATTGATCATTCTTTATTAATGAATAATTTGAGGCTAAGCTAGGATATAAGAAACCAACAAGAATATGAATGAAAATAAAGAAAAAATAAAACACTTAAGAATATGAACAATTACACTGAAACTATTCTTGGCTGTTGATCTGAGTTACAGTGGATCCACGACCATGGAACAGGTAAACATGGATCACCCCCTTCTTGGGCCCAATCTTCTGAAGAGTAGTGGGAAAGTACACTAGATATAGCTTCTCCTGCAAACCATCCAATCCAAAAACTAGATACATTAGTTAAGATGCTTCAAAAAAGAAATCAACTGAGAACTCTTTGTATTGCAATTGACATGCTTATCAAAAGTCCTTTTACCAGAAGAAATTATTTTCCTTTGGAAACAAGTGCATTCAGAAGCTCAATTTCTCAGTTTGCAGTGACTATAATCTCAAACAAACAGGCTATAAATAGTTACTCTATAACGTATAATGAGGTGGAGACTTACCATCAGGAGAGCCATCGTTTTTCTCAAGATACTTATTAATTTCCATGGCATTTAGAAGAGGACCCCTGGAAGAATCAGATGTTTTACCTAATTTAAAAGACATCACAAAGGGTAGGGATACATTGACAAATCCCGGTTCATAAAGACGATATTTTCCTAGAGCGTTTTCTTCGATATTTACCACGGCCTTACTAATATCAGGCTGGCCCGGAAGTACTAGCCGGAATTTTCTGGATTCATTTTTAGCCAAATCTTCTATCTCTGCGAGATAGCTGAATGCCCATCCAATAGCAGGAAAACCATCCAAGTTCAACCGGTAAGTTAGAGATCCATTTGTACCAACAACAGCTGTCTGCATTACTTTCGCCGGAGGCATTTCATCTCTGTTAACATCAATTGATACGTTGGTTGAAATTCTCTCAGTTCCAGCAGCAACATCGACGAGATAATTTGCTTTCTTGACAGAATCTGACACCCAAATTCTATCAAATGGGTCATCGGGATACCTGATATGACAGAAACATACACTTACTAAGTGAAAAGGAACTATGCAATAAACATGTTCATCCTTAGAAATAAAATCTGTGTGTGAAGTAGCTCTTTGCTATGACAGAAGTTACAAAAAGTGTATATCAATCAGCACTTTTTGTGAAGTAGTTTTATTTGCCATGACAGAAGTTACAAGAATTTGATATTTGTGATTCATCTGATGAAAATAACTATAAAACGCATAAAAGTCTGATGAAAACAAAATTACCTGACAGGAGCATCACTCTCTGCTCCAAAATTTATCCTCGCCGAGACGCTGAGGTAAAAGTCTTTCTCGTAGTACGTATAATAAACCGAACCATTGAATTGCCTTAGTTCAAGTGTAGATATGAATGGCTGCCCAGTTGTTGCATTGGATAGACATACACTAACTTTAGGACTTGAAGCCAAAAATATAAGCTCTCTTACTTCTATACTGTTAGCATCAGATATAACAATAGTAGACCAATCAGTAGCCCCGATAGAAATGTCAAACTTCGGATAAACATTGTTGTTATCGAAGTTCCCATACAAGAATGTTGCCCTCAGTAGATACCTTGTCCTACTGACAACATCAAGTGTGTAGCAGTATTTTCTTGAATCAGCAGGGAAGTGTCGTAACGTCGTGTATTGCTTCCGTGTCTCGTTGGCAACCGAAATAGTGCTGATTTCTCCATAAGTAATTTTATCATCAGGAGTCCATTGAAGACCAATTTCATCCGTGAAATTTTTATCACCTCCACAGTCCAAACTTACAAAACCTGTTTAACAAGGCAAATATCATCACAAAATAAAACCATGCATGAAGTGAATTAATTTTGCAATCAATTTTAAGCTCTAATAGGCAAACTTTACCAAGGAAATCAAATCAAGTATATATTAATTATTATATAGCAAGCAACAAATTGATAGGAAAAGAAAGTCAATTGAGACTTGAGACAAGTAAAAATGATCATTATACAGTGATACTTAAAAAGAATAGTGAAGAACAGTGATACCAATCATATAAAAAGATTCACTACAAGTTCTATACTTCTATTTAAAGAATCATTACCGATAGTTGATCTGTTTTAAGTTGAAATTATAGTCGATATTTGATCACTATTGATTAAGTTGTTTATATCACAGTGCAAGAAACATATCTATTAAGGTCCACCATGTACCCTTGAAAACAACCAAAGGAACATGCATTAGAGAATGAAAATCTTCAGCATCAAGGTAACACTTAAAATAGATTAATCATCTACAGCAAGAAAGGTGAATCACATCACAGTCTTTCATTATGTATAGAAGATTGCAGCAAGATGTCCATGTGAAACTGAAACACAGAAAGATACAGTCTTTGGAACTGAAAGACAAAGAAATTGGTAAAGTTGCTTTCAATATTAACAAAACCAACAAGAACCAATGGCAGAGAACAGAAGAAACAGCAGAGCAGCAGATAAAAACATGATTTAAAACAACAAGGTATCTCTTTTAATGCAAAAATGGGTGGTAAAGAAGAAAAAGACTCAATCTTTGTGGAAATAAATGGAAGAGAGAAAAAGGGTCTAAGAAGAGAGTGGCTACCTACCTGGCATCTGAGCAGAGGAAAAAGGGAAGAAGAAAAGTAGGAGGGTGAGTGAGAGGAAGAATGGTATCTCCATTTTGAAGTATGGAGAATTGAATTGTTGTTGAGTGAAAAGTGAGAAGTGAGAAGGGTAAAGCATAAAAATGGGAGAAAGTAGAAGATGATGGAATAGAAAAACCGAAGCGACTATAAAGAAGCCTCTGTTGAGTGTTGTGTTGTGTTCTCTTCTTCTTCCTGCTAATGCTAAATAAACCAATATATTTGTCAAATAATCTTCTACGAATACTTTAAATATTATAGTATTATTATTACACAAGATTAAGACAAAATGGCTTCATATTTAATTTAATTTAAATTAAAATGAAAAAAACAAACCACTGAATTTATTTATTATATTATAGGAAATACTAATATCCTAAACATATGAATATGTAAATATTATTACTCAATTTTTGAAAGTTTAAAATATGTTCTTATTAATGTTAAACTTTTATTTTTTTAAATTATTAACAAATGTTCTTAGACATTTGTTAGCATCACCCTTTTATTGTATATATTATTATATAAGGGAATTCATTATTCCAAAAGTAATTTTTGTTTAAGTTAAATATTTTTTATAGACATTACATTTTATTAATTCAACTGTTTAGGATCTTATATTACATTAATGGTTATAAATGTAAAAAATTGTAAAAATTGAATTTGTGTATTTATAAAATCCTATAGTTAATATTTGACTTGTATTTTTAGAAAATGTATTATATATTGAATTTAATTTGATAAAATATTAAATACTATTAAAATTTAGGCTTAAACATCAAAGCTATTCCTAATCACGAGTTTACATAAAATTCAAATATTTTTAGTAATTTAATAATTATAATTGATAAAAAGTAAGGTCAATTGCAGTTTTAATTCTATAAAAACTTAATTTTTAATTTTTAATTTTTTATATTTGTAATTTAATTGATGACATACAAAAAAGTAATATATTTATGTAATTCTTAAAAAAAACGATAATTTTATAATTTAATAATAATAAAATTATAACTATTATTATTTTTTATTAATTTGTTAATAATAATAGATTTATAATAGTTAATAAATCTGATTTAATAAACTCATGCTGAGTTCACAATAGACCTCGTTTAATGAACGATGCGTTGAGTTTACTTGAGATGATCTAAGGTAGAAGTTGAGAGTAGTAGTGCATGTGCGACGGTATATATATTATCATGGACCTGCCGAGGTTTCAGGACCTGCTGTTTGTGGGACCACTGTACCTATGGTTTGACGACACAGGGTCGTAGAAGGACCCACATAAACTTTGTTTTGTACAACACCAGTATGAACCTAGCTTTAACAAAGGTTTTTTTTTCTTGCTAATTTTAACATGGATTCGGTTGATATTTAAAAATAATAATTTTAATGATTATACATTGTATCATATTTTTAGTCATAAAGATAAATAAGATCATAATTTATTATTAAAAAATTAATAAATTATATTTAAATTTTAAATAATTTTTAAATATAAATATTCAGTTGACCGTTTAAAAATAGTGTAATAAATAATTTATCTTTAATATAAATAAAATTTAACAACTTTTTTATGGTAATTTCTTCAGTCACAAAGTTAAACAATATATATTTGATTTAAATTTAAGTAAAATAGATTTCGGTTTTTGTTTATATTTGTGATTAGATAAAATACTTATAAATTATTTGTTATTTAATTTAATTTTTTATAATCTCAAATATTAAATTTATTAGTTATGAAATATAATTTAAATAATGGATTTAATTTTTTATTAGAATTATATATATTAAATGTGATAAAAAAAATTTAAGATGGATAATTTAATGAATTTTTACTTACAATTTTTTATTTATTATGGTAGTATTACATAACAATAACATGGGTTGAGAGATAGGGATGAGAATAGGTCAGGTCAGACCAGACTTTAAAAGGCGTCTGACTACGATTAATTTTTTAGGCCTAAGTCTGACCTACAGTCTATCATAGGTTTTTTTTTTTTCAATCTGGCCTTTTTAAAAGTTTTGGTCTGGTTTGAAAGTCTATTTAAAAAGCTTTATTCATATTAGAACATTTAAATGCTCTACTAATACGATGCTCTCTACATACCAATATTAATGTATATATCTATATATATTGGCCAAAAATAATTTTTCTAACAAAATAATTTTTTAAAAATCTGAAACAAACATCTTTTAAATCTTAAAACATAATTATTGGTTTCAAAGAATATATATTTTTTTTTTTCTAAAACAAACGCATCCATTATTATCTCTCAAACAAATATGGAATGACTACTGAGTTATTGACTAATTAATTGGCTACCGAATATGGAACGACTATCAAATATGGAATGACTATCAAATATGGAATGACTACTGAATATAATATTATTAATATAATAATAAAAAATAACATTAATAAATAATTAAATATATATATAGGTCGGTCTGTCAGACCTAATAAACTTTTTTATAAGCCTGAGTCTGGCCTATTTAAATAAATAGACTTTAAAAGTAGTTCAAGCCTAATCTTTTTATTAAATAGATTAGATCGGACCATAAGTAAGTCAGACCATAGACTCTGCCGGATGACCTAGCATATTCCTCTCTCTATTGAGAGATGAATCTAAGCTCAATGTTAATTTTTTATAAAAGAATTTACTTGAAAGATGAATTCAGAACTTTTTGTAACAATAACATCAGCTTATTTTATTTAATATATAAATTCTGAATACTATAATTATTTAATTAGTAAAAAAAATTGACATGTGTTCAAAAGGTTTTTTCAGCTGATCCTATTTGATAAACTTCTCTATAATAATACCCCAGATAGTGAAACCAAATGGTAATCAAGATCCCCACTTGCCTTTTGCCATCTTTGATTTTTTTGGTTCGATAGACACCTTTTCTGAAAAGATGATCAACCAATTTTTTTTTTTGTTTTGCTGTTATTGACAAAATATTTTATTTTTTTATATATATATATATATATATATATATATATATATATATA
>NC_021163.2:19523724-19529476 GCF_000331145.2 Cicer arietinum | reverse complement strand
TATATATATATATGTATGTAAAGAAGAGCACCTTAATAAGAGCTTGACCTATAACTTTCATAAAAGATGACAATGGTTTTTTATTGCCTGTACTTTTTGCTTTTTGGCTTTGGGACTTCGGATGGAATCAAGAGCATTATAATTTATAGGTAAGAAATTTAGTTTTATTAAATAACACTTGACTGAATATGCCTTAGCTACGACGAAATTTGAAGGTTATTTTAATAACATAGAACTTTCTTAAGGCCTAAGTATACTAAGAACCATGTATATAGGGTTTGGATTTGATAACCCACCCCGTAATATTACGAGATATCTGATGATTATTTATTTTATCGTTGAATTAAAATTATTATTTAATAGATGTGTCTACAAAATTTAATATATTAAATTATTTGATATTCTATCCAAATTGTAATATAAACAAAAATATAAGTCAAAAAATTAATGTATATAAATTAAAATTTTAATTGAATGCATTATTTTTTAATTAATAATTTTGTTTATATTTAATTTTAAATAAAGTATATCATTAGTATACTTCAAAATTAATGTTTCAGGAACCTCTATTAAACAAATTAGTTCTGATGTATTTTGTTTATATGTCAAATAACTATAGATTAATGTCTTAGAATACAAAAAATATAAATTATATCAAATTTTATATCTATGATCTATGTTATTATAAGTCTAAATTTAGTAGTGAATTTTACAATACAAATATATCTGAATTAAAAATTATCAAATGTGACGAAATATTAAACTTGACACCATATCGTCAAACATGGTCTTAATTAACTATATACAGGTAAAACCAATTTGAAATTGTTTACACAAAAATAACATAAATGTCAATATAGGGAGATTTTATCCTTATGTCGAAATCACACACAATGCCAAGATAGAGAATATGTTACTGGTTAAAGATTTCACATATGTGTTCGACGTATGTACCTGGTTTACCCCCAGTGCGAGAGTTTGAGTTATCTATTGAATTACACCCAGGTAATTGACTCATCTCAATTGCACCCTATCAAATGTCGCCCTCCTAGTTGGTTGAACTTAAGGAACAACTTGAATAATTAATGTCGAAATAATTTATTCGACAAAATGTTTCACTGTGGGGAGCCCTAGTCTTTTTGGTAAAGAAGAAGGACAAACGTTCACAATTTTGTGTAGGTTACTAGCAACTCATCGATATCCATTGTCGTGTTCAATGACCTTATGAGTCAACTCCGAGGGGCTATGGTATTCTCCAAGATAGATTTGAAATATGGTGTCATAAAATTCGAGTTAAGGTAGTAGACATTCCCAATACTACATTTAGAACTCGTTACGAACATTATGAGTATCTTGTAATGCCATTCGGAGTGACTAATGCACCCACATTATTAATAGACTAGATGAATCGTATCTTCTACCCATTTTTTTGACAAGTTTGTAGAGGTATTTATATACGACATTTTCATTTATTATAGAATTCAAGAGGAGAATGAAGAACACCTACGTCAAGTTCTATTAGTGTTGCGTGAGAGACAATTGTATGCCTATCTATCAAAGTGTGAATTACGGTTGGAGGAAGTTAATTTTCTAGGGCATGCAATATTGAATGAGTGAATTGTTGTTGACCCAACCAATGTAATAACAGTTGTGGATTGGAAACGATCAGAGACTGTTACAAAATTAGAAGTTTTGTTGGATTAGTCGGTTATTATCAGAGATTTATTGAAGGTTTTGCTAAGATTAAATCCTCAATAACCCAACTTACAAGAAATGACCAATTGTTTGCATCGACAGGGGATTGCGAGGCAAGTTTTATACTGTTAAAGGAACATTTGATGACCTCTTCAGTGTTAGTTTTGGCATAACCAAATGAACCCTATGAAATTTACTGTGATGCCTCTCATCAAGGATTGGGAAGTGTCCTCATGCAGAATAAGAAGGCAGTAGTAGTCTATGCGTCACGACAACTGAAAACACATGAAAGGAACTATCTCAGACATGATTTATAACTGGTTGTGATAGTGTTTTCCCTAAAAATTTGGAGACACCACTTGCATGGAGGTACATTTACAATTTTTAGTTACAGCAAAAGTTTAAAATACTTGTTTGATCAAAAAGAGCTCAATATGAAGCAAATAAGTTGGATGGAGATCCTAAAGGATTATGATTTTAGTTTGCAATATCATCCGAAAAAGGCCAATGTAATAGTGGATGCCTTAAGTAGACAAAATATCCATGTATCCTCTTTAATGGTAAAAGAACAATAGTTACTAGAGAAGTTTCGTGATCTAAACTTGGATATGGAGTTTTCACCAAGAGAATCAAATATTAGCATGACCAACATCTCTAATGGGCTAATTGAGGACATTCAAAAACATCAATTTGACGATTAACTATTTCATGAGAAAAGGCAGTTAATGGTGCAAGGGAAGGCACCAGAATTCAAAGTTGGATCAGACAATATTTTGCGTTGCAACGGACGCATTTGTGTTTCGATAGTGAACAAGATAAAAAAGTTTGTTTTAGAGGAAGCACACAAGAGTAAATTGAGTTTTCATTCAGGAGTGACCAAGATGTACCAAGATTTGAAGTGAAACTATTGGCGACCCAGAATGAAGAAACAAGTGGTTGAGTTTGTGGCAGCTTGTCTGACATGCCAGAAAGCCAAGGTAGAATATCATAGACTCGCATGAATGTTGCAGTCCTTAGACGTGCCTAAATGGAAATAGGACAATATTTTCATGGATTACATTATAGGATTACCCAAGACACAAAGGAAGAATGATTCGATTTGGATGATAGTTGATCGTCTAACTAAGTCAACCCATTTCCTACTCGTGAGGACCACCCATAATGTGACTATGTTGACAAAGATTTATATTACAAAGATTGTGAGACTTCATAGAGTGCCTTATAGCATCGTCTCAGATCGAGATCCAAAGTTTACCTCTCACTTTTGGAAAGTTTTGCATAAAACATTGGGGACGAAGTTAAGACTAAACTCTACTTATCTCCCATAGACTGACGGACAAACAAAGAAAACCAATCAAACCTCAAAAGATATTTTAAGAGGTTGTGTCTTGGATGATCGCGGGGGTTGAGATGAATGTTTAGTGTTAGTTGAATTCACCTATAATAATAGTTTTCATTCAAGTATTGGGATGACGTCATACGAAGCCCTTTACCGACGAAAATGTCAGACACCATTGTGTTGGGTATCACGATGGTGAAAGTATTATGGGCTTTTTTTTTATTATACCATTAAAATAAAAATTAAATACTATAATACCACTCTTTTTAAATTATATACCAAAATACCACTGATTTTAAAGTTTGAATTTTTTTCTCTTAGAAGTCGGTTCTTGCTCCTACACTTTCTCAACTAGGTTTATTTTTTTTTAAAGAAAGAAGGGAAATCGGTTTCTTGAACACCGATTTCTCAACATGAATTTTTTATTTTTAAATTTTGTTATTTTTAATTATTAAATTTATTTTATCATTTATAAAATTATTTTTATTAGTGGTACTATTTAATAGGCATATATATAGGGAATTTGATCAATTAATAAAGTCACGTTCACCCACTGCGAAATAATACAACACATTATTTTTCGTTAACATCTTTCTTAATAATAAATATATATTTTATTAATCATTAATTATTATTTAATTAAATAATTAATTTAAGTTTCATTTATTATTAATTTAATTAATTATTATTTAATTTAATTAATTAGTTTAATTTAATTAACTTAAGTTTCATTTATTATTTAATTAAGTAATTAATATTTTAATTCAATAAATAAATACAATGTTAATTTTATATTTTATAATTATTAAAAAAAATTAATTAAATGGACTCCATAAAATAACAATATTTAATTTAATATTATAATTAAACATACAAATACCAAATGAGTAAAAAAAATATATACAAATTTTATTACAATATTTTTATTACATTAATCTCCTATATGGTATCCAGTCCCACATCGTGGTGGTCGACAAATACGACGTGGACGACGTGGAGGTGAGTTTTCTTCGTCAACTGGGGCATATGTCTCCTGAACATTTTCACTTAGTAGGTCGACATGCATTGAAGAAGTATGATCTACTTGATTTGGGAATGATGGAACACCAAATGAGTACATGTTATTAATATAATGAGTAGCCGATTCAGGCGTACCTAGGTCTGCACCAAATAAGTTATTCACAAAATCTTGATCACTTGAATGTAGAGATTGTCGGTGATCATCTTGTTGAGTTGACATGAATTGAACTGATTGTCTTGGTGGTTCAAATTGTTGTTGTGTTGGGGTGAAAGAAAATGAATGACGATGTGGTTATGGCGCTTCATTTTCAATAGAAACAGGAGGAGTCGGTAGGCGAGGTCTATTACGTCTTTGTTGGTGTGATGGTTGAGTTGGCTCTTCTGCAACACCACATCGTGGGTCCTGTAGTAGGTGTAGAGCTGATAGATACAGATTAGAGTTGTCTCTTAACCACACCATATACTCCTCTGTTGGTATTGGGTGTCCATGTATCGGTTGACCGGTAAGACAATGACTTCGACGTTCGTTCCAAAATTGAATCCATGCAGCGTGTTTGTCTTTCCAATTTTCCAGATGATTCCCTCTCATATCCTGACAGTGAAGTGTATCAATATTTTCAGGTTCATCTGGTATTTCCTGCAAAAGTCTAAACTGCAGTTTGACTCTATCTGTTTGATGTCATTCAACAGTTGAGAAACAAATCAATGCAGTTTTGGCAGTCCATATCATTGAATCCTGATATGCTTGTTGTGGTATGACATTTTCAAGACCCCTGTAAGGCATCCATATGAACTAGAGAAAAAAAGACATATTAGTAAGACAACACAATTATAATAAATATAAATTTTGTTGAACAGTGAAATTTTAAACCTGATAATGTTGCATGTGATCAATGTTTGATCTATAACTGACAAGATCCCCGTATGGAGTTCCAGAATGGATTAGTCCCCTGTCAATCCATCTAGTAAAAGAATATAAAACTATTATTTAGCAAGTTTGACAAGTATATTATATGTAATTTATTGGATTAATATGAAAAATGTTTTACCGTTTTGCTAGTGGAAATGATATCTCTCTAGTGCAATGAGGGGCAATGAACGGCATGTGATACCATACCCAAGATTGAAGGAGCAATGTACATCCACCCATACATGCACAAGACGGTGCGGTTGCACGACACATTTGTCTGTATAAGTTTGCCAAACACGCTGAACCCCAACTATATAGTCGAACACGTTGAATATGTTTCAACAGGGGAAGATACATCAAATGAATTCTATTGCAAGACTTGTCAGGGATTACCAAACCCCCAATCAAGCGTAATAGGTACGCTCTACTATGTTGTTGTACTTGCTCAGCTGTTGCATTATTCGGAACATGAGCAAATGTGTCTTTTAACCATTTCAGTTTGACGAATTGGCCCACCATTTGATTTTTTGGAGGAATGACACTCGAAAGTTGTTGGCATTCTTCATCCCAATCTAAAGCACCACCTCCAGTTACTGGTCTTCTGTTGATAGGTAGACCAAGTTGTAATGCAACATCTTCAAGAGTTATTGTACACTCTCCTATTGGAAGATGAAATGTGTGTGTTTCTGATCTCCAACGTTCTACCATTGCGGTCACCAATGATGGGTCCACGTTACAAGATCCCAATTTTGCAACGGTCAAAAACCCAGCTTCCTCCAAGTAGGGCA
>NC_021163.2:19519695-19523401 GCF_000331145.2 Cicer arietinum | reverse complement strand
AATCCTATCCAAAAGTCCGAACCAGCCAATCAGTGGAGGATTGGGGGATTACGATGACGTCATCGTACACGTATTCATTATCTTATCCAAAAATCCGAACCAGCCAATCAGTGGATGATTTGAGGATTACGCTGACGTCATCGTACCAGATTACGCTGACGTCATCTTACACGTAAGCATTATCCTATCCAAAAATCCAAACCAGCCAATCAGTGGATGATTTGAGGATTACGCTAACGTCATCGTACCAGATTACGCTGACGTCATCTTACACGTAAGTATTATCCTATCCAAAAATCCGAATCAGCCAATCAGTGGATGATTTGAGGATTACGATGACGTCATCGTACACGTATTCATTATCTTATCCAAAAATCTGAACCAGCCTATCAGTAGATGGTTTGAGGATTACGCTGACGTCATCGTACCAGATTACGCTGACGTCATCTTACACGTAAGCATTATCCTATCCAAAAATCTGAACCAGCCAATCAGTGGAGGATTAGAGGATTACACTGACATCATTGGGATGTTATCCATCATAGTATAAATATGTAATGTTGTTCACTTATTGAGTACACAAACAAATATCATTCTAAACACTTACTCATACACATCTTTTACCTACAATGGCTCCATCAGAGTTTTTTGTCCTAGTATATTACAATGGACATGTTGAGAGGACAAACATAGAAGGTGTTGTCTTTGCATGCGCAAATACATCATTGATAAAAGTGAAAAAAAATATCAAACTTGATGGACTTATCAAATGTATCCAAGCAAAGATTCAACCAGACAACTCACAGAGGGTGGTAGATGTTATTTACCGATACCTTATAACTCTTGCGCTAGGACATGTTCGATATGAATCGTTAAATCTCTTAGGAGATGATGACGTGCATATGATGTTTGGCATGTTCATTGCAAGTAAATGCCTTGGTATTTCAACAATTGAAATTTATGCACAGTTAGTAGATGATCCTAGAGACGACACACAAGTAAGTTTACCTTCTTCATATCCCAACTCCATTCCATGTTCATACCATTTTATTGAAACACAAATCCACCATCAGTCCATAGCCTCATCGTCACAACACCCATCAACATCCACCCATGATATTGACCTTAACACACCGTACGATGGTCCTATTAGTGTTGTAGCTGGTGTCCACAATGAAGAAGTCGGCGATTTTAGTGAGAATGAGGATGACATTCTTGCTGAAGTTGTTGTCGATGACGATGACGATGATCAGGAACCCGTAGTAGAATGTCCATCTACTACAATTTTTTTCTCTGACCCCCTATCACATTTTCGCAACATTACCACCGACAACATGAATTACGTTGACAATGAATTTGTCAACTCTATGTCCAAAAATCAATCTTACCTTGTTCCAGATCCTGACAATCTTCAAGTGGGGATGACATTTCCCACAAAAGATGTGGCAATGCAGTGTGTAAAAGAATATCATATGCACAATTCTACGAGCTTCGTCGTTGCACATTATGATAGCACTAGATGGATTGTCCATTGTAAAAATAAAAATTGTATGTGGAGGTGTAGAATCTTGAATGAAAAGAAATCAAATATCTGGAAGATCACAAAACTAGAAGGGCCACACACATGCTCATCAACAATGGTTTCACAAGATCACCAATAACTCTCTTCGGCTGTTATTTGTGAAAGCATCTTACAAATGGTAACAACAGATCCCACAATATTAGTTTCAGTATTGATTGCACATATACGACCTCAGTACACATATACCACTACTTATAGAAAGACATGGATTGCAAAACAAAAGGTCATTGAGAGAATATACGGCAATTGGGAGGAATCACATAAAGAGCTTCCAAGGTGGATTCTTGCTTTTAAACATTATCTTCCATGTATTGTTACCGATATTGAAGTGGGACCCTTTATTGAGGATGGCCAACGAGTTCCTAGCAAAGCTGTCTTTCATCGTCTCTTTTGGAGTTTCCAACCATGTATCATAGGATTTGATCATTGTAAACCAGTTGTTTTAGTTGATGGAACATGGTTATATGGGAAGTATCGTGAGACCTTACTAATGGCAATCGCTCAGGATGGTGATGGTCATACCATTCCTATAGCATACGCCATTGTTGAGGGTGAACCATCAGATGGTTGGTTTTTCTTCCTCAGTCGTCTACGAATGTTTGTCACACCTCAACCCAACCTCTGCTTGATTTCAGATAGACATGAGTCGATTAAAAGTGTTGTTAGGCGTGTAAACAACAATTGGCATCATGTCTTTTGCGTTCGACATATATCACAAAACTTCATGAGGACCTTCAAAAATGGGCTAATGAAAGATCTTGTAACCAGCATGGGTTAGTATTTTTTATATATATATATATATCTCAGACATATTTTTTCTTTATAATTTTGTTTTCAAATTGTCTAAACAACATCAACTTTTGTTCATTCAGGATACGCTATGACTCAACCAAACATCACATACTTTAGAAGACAAATCAATGATTGGGGTCAAGATGCAGTGAAATGGCTCGACGATATTCCAAAGGAACAATGGCTACAAGCATATCATGAAGGTAGACGTTGGGGACACATGGCAACTAACCTTTCTGAGTGCATGAACAATGTATTAAAGGGGACACGCAATCTTCCAATCAGTTCTTTAGTGCAAGCAACATACTATAGAGTGACTACAAAATTTGAAGAAAGAGGAACACATGCCCAAGCAATGATGACATCAAGTTTGATTTACTCAAATACAATCATTCAAAATCTTAACAAGGAACGAGCAATGTCAAATTCCCATGAAGTTGTTATTCACAATCGAGCTCATAGTATATTTACAGTTAAGGAGTTGGTTCGTCCACCAAGTGGTCGTCCTGTAGGGACATTCAAGGTAGACCTCGACAAAAGATGGTGCGATTGTGGTGAATTTCAAGCATTACATTATCCATGTTCACATGTCATTGCCGCTTGTTCGTTTATTCACCATGACTACATGATGTATGTGTCTTCTAAGTATACATTGCAATGTATCTTTGACGTTTACAAAGAAGAGTTCCCAGCAATTCCTCTTCAATCATATTGGCCAGAATACAATGGAATAGAGTTATGCCACAATCCAGCCATGAAAAGAGATCCAAAAGGTCGTCCACAGTCTACTCGTATTCATACTGAAATGGATCAACGAGAGAAAAACACCCCCCCCAAGAGATGTGGTTTGTGTCGGAACGAGAGACATAGCAAGAATAAATGCCCTTATCGTACTGATGCTTCTAATAGAAATTAGTTAATTTGGTATTTGTATGTTTAATTATAATATTAAATTAAATATTGTTATTTTATGAAGTCCATTTAATTAATTTTTTTTAATAATTATAAAATATAAAATTAACACTGTATTTATTTATTGAATTAAAATATTAATTACTTAATTAAATAATAAATGAAACTTAAATTAATTATTAATTAAATTAAACTAATTAATTAAATTAAATAATAATTAATTAAATTAATAATAAATGAAACTTAAATTAATTATTTAATTAAAATAATAATTATTGATTAATAAAATATATATTTATTATTAAGAAAGATGTTAACGAAAAATAATGTGTTGCATTATTTCGTAGTGGGTGAACGTGGCTTTATTAATTGATCAAATTCCCTATATATGTGCCTATTAAATAGTACTACTAATAAAAA
>NC_021163.2:19508633-19518536 GCF_000331145.2 Cicer arietinum | reverse complement strand
TCTGGTCTTGCTAATTCGTGATCTTCTCTCTTTGTGATTCGAATGTCTTCTTTGACTAGAATGGTTCCTACTTGTTCCTTGCCAAGTACTGATAACATTAACATGAAATTCAGAGGTATAATCTTCTTTGAACTAATGGAGATTGGTTGATTTTGGAGCTGTGACGATCATTCCACTGCTGTCCAGATTGATCAGAATGTTGTCAAGAATGTTCAGATCTATCTGGTCTTGCTAATTCGTGATCTTCTCTTTTTGTGATTCGAGTAGTTTCTTTGAATCTAATCATCTCAGTTTGTTCCTTGCCAAGTGCTGATGATATAGATGTAAAATCCAGAGGCTAAAACTTCTTTTAACTAGTGGAGATTGATTGGTTTTGGAGCTGTGATGATCATTCTAAAACTGGAGAACATTCTCCGTTTTCAAGATTTTACTATGAATTTTCTCCTTTCTTGTTTGTTCAGATTTTTCTTTTCATGCTGATTTATTCTTGCTTTACTTGGATCATATCTTTGATTAATACACTTAAACACACATGTTAAATACCAAAACGCTTAGAATCATAATTAATATTTTTAATTAACTTTTTGTTTGTTTTCATCAAAACATTAAATTGAGATTTTGTCTCAACAACTTTATCTTCATCAGTATTACAATTCGCGACATCACTGCATTCATGCTCATACATGTATTCATGTTAATCAATTACATCTATTAAGGGAATCATTTTATTTTGTTCATTTGCATTTAGTCTGTACAGGATTTTTCAAAAGATAAATAACATATTTGGCTAATACGGGCCATACCTTTACTATCATCGAATTCAGAATCCGAAACATGTAAGTCATCGTCGGTATTGTCATTTTCATTACTTTATGTGTTTATTGGGAGCATTTTTGGTAATGCTTTTGATGTTGAACATGAACCTCAATCAACATTTTGAAATTTTATGAAAAGATTAGCCTCCTCATCATCATCCATAGAATGATCAGTCTCCTCAGAAGTCAGATCCACCCACGAGATAGGTGGCTTCGGCGGCGCTGGAATCTCAAAACAGTCTACTACTTCAGTGACAGTCGGTAGAGGATCATTCACCAGAAGTGGAAGCTCTGGCTCGATTTGCCTAGACGATCTTGCAATATCTTTACCCACTGGCATCGGCCCCTTATCCTTCCCGCCAGTCCCTGACCCAACCACTTTATCCCTAATTCCTACGGTGGCCTCTGTCTCAACTCTAACTGAGGCATCTTCTACATCTTCCCATGCTCAATTCATCCCGAGCACCAATTCTAAGGGTATCGGATAGTTGATCCTCTCGTGAGTGAGCGTCACGAGATATACTACCCCAGCTCTCCTACTTGTCTTCACTACACTCCCCGTATAAGTAGCCCTGCTTGAGATCGTATACCCAAGCAGTCGGCGAATGTCGGTCACGGAAGTCTAACGATATTTCCGTCGTCAAGGTAACAATTGGTGGAATGAACTCAGGTATCATCTGAGGACAAAACCCAATTTCCACAATAATGTAAAGGGCCACCAACCGAAATTAACAAATAACATTTGACAATTATGTCATAAAGACAAGCAATAGCACTTAACACTTACTACATGATAACAAACAATAACATAATATGTATATACAAATATCTTATTATAAAAAATATGAAATGTGTGTCAAGCACCCTAATGCAATGTACATGATTCCAAAATTTCCAAACCCTCATCGAGGGACGTAAATCATAAATGTACCGTCTCTTACAAACCAGTACTAATTACTGAGGTGCTACATATCATAGATCAACACGATTTACTAGAGTGTAGTCTATCACAGATTACACGACAAATAAATTCTCGTAAGGATAAGATGGACCAATCAACTCATGGAACCATCATGTGGCCCATCACGGTTACCACTACCATCGTGACCCATCACAATCACCACTAGCACTGTAACCCATCACAGTCACCAATAATTATGAAATGCATGAGCATACTCTGACTCTTTCACAACAATCATTATATAAATGTAGCTATTAAAAGACTTCCCCTTTAATACTCATTACACACTAATAATTTTTCATACTTTTCACAAAGCATACTCAAGACATATTATCCTCAATAAAATTTATAACATGTAGCAACATGTATTATCACTCAAGAATGCATCATCACATCAATATTAGTAATCACATATTCACACATCAATCATACATAAATCTCACATATAAGGTCTCTATGTGTAAACTAAAAATGTGGAAGGAGTCCTTACCTTAGTTATAGTTTTTTCAACAGTTATCACTACCACAATCAAACACAACGAAAAATCTCGCTTGTGCCGACACCTTCAATCAAATAATGTTTGACTTAGTGAAATTAATACTTGAAACTTTAACTACCTTACAAACCATTTCTTACTCCTAACCTCTTTAGAGTATATTTTACTAAAATAGTTTACAATGAGTAAGGACTAATAGTATTATTAACCACAACACACTTTCAACATACAAAACAAATTTTTAGAAATTAACATCCTTTAATTTTTCAGTAAATTCACTAACAATTTTTTGAAAGGTTTTAAATTATTTTTCTCAAAATTTTTTACACAACCACAAATTTTTCTCAAATTGTCATAACTATTTTTTTTTAACTTGAACTTAAAGTATATTCCAAAAGGTACCAAATTAGAGAAAAGGAAAAATGAAACCAAACTTCAAAATCATTAAAATTGAAAATGATGCTTGGAATTTTTAATTCTTGTTATAAAGATTTAAACTTTTACGTAAAGGTAAAAGCTTCAATATAAGGTGGAACTTATTAAACACAATGGTTAATACTTTTAATACAACAACAAAAAAATCAAACTTTATAGAAAATTACACTTGTCATAAAACCTCTATGTTTTCAAGACTATCTCAACATCACATAGATGGATTTTTTTGCTATCATCTTCAACAACCCATACAACACCACGAAATGATAAGTTGAGTTTGAAGAAATATCACTATACACAGCCGACATCGAAAAGGGTTTAAGAAAAGTTTTGATTGTTCTTTGGAAAGACATACACTAAAAAAAACCATTTTTCTTTAATCGCCACAACAACATTAATATATCAAAGTTATCCTCACCTCTAACTCGGTGTCAACGGTCTCGATTCATTTTCGAGACTCAAAGAGCTAACTATATAACCATAAATATTTATAGCAATTTGTTCACAACAAAAATTTATCCAACCACAACAAAATTCCAAAATTATATCTTTTTCATGCATCAAACTTTCAAAACCAAATGATCTATATTATGTAGTTAAAACTAAATAAAACGAATATTTTCTAAACCACACATACATGCACTCGACTATTAGCGCACCAACAATTTGAGTTAATAAAGTACTCTAAACTTTTTTTTTAAACTCAGTCCAATAGTAATTAAAAGAGTAATATTTTAAACTCTAAATATTTTAATTCCAATCTAACTTTTTGCTCAAACTCTTTAACTTAGTTAAAATTTGAACTTTTTCAAACCTTTAACAACTCTAATTTTTTTTTTTTTAATTTCAATTTCAGTTTAAACTCATTTATTTGAAAACAACTCATTACATAACTCAAACACATCAAAAATCAATTTTTTTTTCTAACCATTACTACCAAAATCATCATCATCAACAACAACAACAAATGATTTGTTAAGAACTAAAAAATTTCACTCATCCCCCCACCGTATAAAGTTCTACGAATTAAAAAAGAAAAAAAAGGAAGGAAGTAGGTGTCTCACCTCAAATAAATTAGCTCACAAGCACCACCTTATAGAGATGAGTAATTTTCCTTCCTAACACTTCTTGAATTGAGGCTTTGATCTAGTAGAAAATGGAGGTTTTTTTGTTTTTAAAACCAACACTACTTTTTTTAACAGAAAGAAAGAAAAGGGAGGTGAACGAGGAAGATGAAGGGGAATGACTTGCTTGTTGTTGTTGTTTAGAGTGCCCCCTAAAAGTGTAATCATTTGACACATTAGCCTCTTCATCTTCATCCACAATATGTTATTTCTCAACACAAATCTTCTTAGGTCTCCGTATTTTCTTACCAATACTTTTTTTTCTTCTTTTTGTTAGTATTAGACCATTTATTACTTCCATCATTACTCTTCTCAATTTCAACTTAACACTCAATTTCCTTACCACCTACCCCTCCTTGTCCTTGAAGTCTATCTCCACCTATTTGGACCTCATCAAACCCATCATTCATGGGCAATTCATCATTGGAGTCTCCAAAAATTATATTAACAACACTATCTTCACTATCATACCAAATATTGTCTTATGTTTGGGTTACATTTTGGGTTAGTTCATGTGTATCATTTCCTACTTGAGCAGCTTCTTGAGCCTCAATCTAAAAAATTATCCATATGTTGTGGGTAAACTACACATGCAAGAATAAACTCATTAAAAAATCAAACACATGCAAATAATAAATACCATAACGACCCAACTAAACCCTAAACCCTAAAACAAATCGGATCACTAAACATCATAATCAATAAACATGTTATCTTTCTTCTCTTCTCAATGTGGGTTTACGATTTATTGAAGTTTGATACTAACGGTGTGTTCTTCGATTCCTTCTAGTTATCGTTGAAATGAATTTACGATTTTACGGATGGGAGAAGAAAACGAGAAGAGGTAAACAAGAAGTGGAAAATGAGTGGGAGAGGATAAGACCAAACAACATATTTGGAAATGTGAAAGAAAAAAAAAATGAGAAGAAAACAGATAAGGGAATTTGTTAACGTTGCCTTAACGGAAACCCACTTAAAGGGTAAAATTGAAATTATTTCAAAAGATAAAATATTGAAATAGGAAAAAGAAAAGAAAATATAAATGACTAAAACGTTACCTGAAATTAAATTAAAGGACCACATATGTAATTTAGTCTTAAAATATTTTTATGAAAAAAAATGAAATGCATTTTAAACATAGTATTTCAAGATAATATCCTAAACAGTGGAATGTTACACTATACATTAGTAATTAAATATATTATACTTATTTATCACCTTTTATAATAATCACTTTTAATTTTTAATTGTATTAATTATTTATTTATTAACATATTTATAATCATTTTATATATTTTTCTTCAACCAACAATAAATATTATTGTAGGAACATGAACTATTTTTTTAAAAGGTAAAACTTATAAAATAATATAACAGAAGTATGCACAATACTAATGGCCAATTTATTGTCACACAAAAACTTCATAAGCCTATAAGACTTCATTGCTTTGTCTTCAAATATTCTAACACAATTTTCATCCACAATAGTTTATAAATTCTTTGTCTTACAACTCTAAATTTTACTTCAACACTTGTTCAAGCAACTGCATTTTACTACCTACTCCTCCGAGCAACAAGGTTTCCACACAAGATAGTAAAGTAGCATGAAGTTAATCTTATATCACTCACTAAATAATATTGAAGACGCTATCCTCACTATCAAATCCAATTTGATCCTCTATTTGAGCTACAACTTGGTCTTCTCTTTAACTTTTAAGCTCCACTTTGTTATTTTAAAATAAGTGGAATATAGTATAATGAAATGAATTGAGTGAATTCGAAAGTGAAATGGAATAAAGTTTTAACATATTGTCTAAGTATTTTACGACGGAGTGGAACAAACCAAAACTTCCATTCAATTTTTTTGAAAAAGTGGACGAAATGAAATAAGTTATAATTTTTTAATTCCATTTTTACTTTTTAAAATACTATTATGAAAAATATATTATATTATTTATTATTAAAATGATTATCTTATATTCCATTAGTAGCTAATTATACGTGATTTTAGCAAAATATGTTTGTTCCAGATTATATGTTGTAATATCAATGAATCATTAAAACTTATTTTTCTATTATGTCATTTACTAATTATTTACTCTATTTTTTGAATTATTTTAATTTATGTCTCCTATATTATTATTGAATGAGACTTTTGTAAAGTAACTTATAATTTTGCTAGCTTTTCCATACAACATTAACTACATTTTTTAATTTATGTAAAAATTGCGAAAGTGACATATAATTTAGGATAAAGGAGTATAAATTATCTTATCCTTTCACTGTTCAGTTATAAATAACATAGAATCACCAATTTACTCCAATCCAAAATTTCAAATTTCCACCTTAACTATATCCTGCACTAACGAATTGTTATTCTAGGTGATAACTTTGTGTCTAAACTAGGTTGGTTTAGGACAATGTGGAATGATTTTGGACGCTCTGATTGAGTGATCTATTTTATTACTAACTGAGATGCTAACATTTGTGCATGCATTGATGGTCTGAACCTAGTCGCAAGTGTGTGACGGCAGTTGCTTAAAAAGACAATGCGATTTAGAAAAATATTCAACGGTGGAGGTATTGAATATGAAACTCTGAAGAAAATTTGTCCAACTGTGGGACATTGTCTAATGGTGGGACTCTTTGCTCTACGAGATAGTGATATTCTGAAATCATGTATAGACATATAGTCTGCCAAATATGACTTGTCTATTTTGTTTGATTTGTATATTTGGTGCTTTGTGATTTTAATTGTTAAATGAAGTATATTATATAGTAATATTTTTCTATAAAAACTATATATGCATGTCTATTTGCTCCATATTTGTTATTTAGAGATGATTCTTATATTTGACAAGTGACATCCCCAATTTGCTTTCACACCTCGAGGAGTTTTCAGATGAATAAATGAAATATTTTTTTTAATTTCTAAGATGAGTAGTGGTGGTCAAGTTTAAGTACTTTATTTCTATTAGACTATAGTTTATGTCATTTATTATTTTCTATTTTGGTATGATATTTTTGAATCATAAAACTTGAGGATTTCTAATTAATTATCGATTGGTTGTGATGACTCTTCATCATATGCATATTTTTCATTGTTTTTAGTCTTATTTATCTTTTATTCATTAGTTAATTTAAGTAGTTATTTGATATATTTTGTTTATTTTGGTTATTTGATATATTTTGTTTATTTTAGTTATTTGATATATTTTATTTATTTTAGTTATTTGATTTAATGAAAATGTTTTTATTTCCTTGATTAAATAGAGATTTTTCGTAGTTTTGCGTTGTTTCTTTGTTTTGGTGCAGTGCTGAATTTTGGTGAGAAATCAACATGACATATATGGAGTATTTTAGCCATATTGAGAGTTGTAGATGTCCCATTGGAGTTAAACCAAGTGCAAGTGAAAGATACGATCCATAACAAGAACTTTCATGAAGACGCTGAAACCAAATTCATACTCGAAAGAGACAAAAAATACAGTATATGTCATACAGTAGATGTTGTGCGCCTTAAGCGCAAAGTCCTGCGCATGAGGAGCATTTCGGCCTTCCTGAATCTGCCCATTTGCGCCTGAAGCGAAAATTCCGCGTCTAGAACGCGTGGCGCGTGACTGAATGTTTTAAAACCCATTTTTTTCACTTTTTATGGATCTTTTTGACTATTGGGAAGTTAGATGACTTGTACCATAACATAAAAACTCAAAGACGACCGTTTCTAACACCATTAGAGCAGTTTTATCAAGAATCATTCATGAATCTTTCTTGTAATTTTTCTCTAATCTCTATCTTTTCTATATCTGTCATGAATAACTAAACCTTATTTGTTATGGATGAATGTAACAAGATAAAACCCTTTTTTCTGATTTGATTTTTAGTTATATGAATGAGTTTATTGAATTATTTTTCTCATCTTTGTGTTTAATGCTTTTTATTGCTTGATCAACATTAAAATTTTCTATGTAACACCCCGATTTTCAAAACGAGGATGTATATATATTTTTTTAAAGAAATTAAAATAAATCAGAGAATTAAATAAGGTAATAACTTTGGATAAATAATTGAGTCATTATAATTTACAAGCAGCGGAAAAGTTTCTCAAAATATGAATCCAAAATATTTACACATCAAAAAGTGGTACATGTAACCCATCGAAAATAACATGTCAAGCTGACAATATTAGTATAGGTACAGTCTTCCATTTTAAAATAAATACAATTCAAAAGAAAGACGTATGTTCCCTCTATGTCAACCTAAACTGATCATTCTTCAAAACAAACTACTGAGTGATCTCCACGCGCCCCGTAAGATCCTCCTAACATAGCTCCAGTCAGGCATTCCCCTCTACATTCCCATCCACAGGGTACAAACCGGTAGGATTGTCCTGGCTCTCATCTGAGGGCAAAACCAAGATTTCCACAATAGTTGTAAAGGGTCACCAACCGAAATTAACAGTTAACACACAACATTTAAGTTTTTAAATGCACAAATAACCTTTCCACTTAGCATGCACCTTAAAAGGGTTTTCCATATGCTTAAAAGTTCATATAACACTTGCCAAGTAAAAATGAAATCAAAATAAAGTTCTCAATCCATCAAGTAATACATAACTGACCAAAACATTGATAAATCAATTGAGCAATCGATTATCTAACTCAAAATAAGAATTTCTACTAAGCCAATCGATTTCCAAATCGAATTCCTGAACATTTCCAAGTTCTTGTGGAAAAATGTAGGGAAGTTGAGGATATGAAGAATAAGAGGGCTAGCCGAGGAGGGAATTTTAGTGCATGAGGGTCCATTCGGGTGAATTATCAGAACAACAAGGGGAAACAAGTTGCTAAACCCTATAATCGACCACAAAATAACAACGGTGGGCTGAATCGCCCAGGGAACCAGAATTTCGGAAGACAATTGGGACAAGTGCTTCGATGTTTCCGACGTGGGGAAGAGGGGCATTATGCTAGTGCTTGTACCTCTAATGTCCTCACCTGTTACAATTGTCGGAAGCCAGGGCACATGGCAAGGGATTGCACGGCTCCAAAGGTGAAACCAGTTTTGAATGTAGCTAGGGCTACACGTCCTACTACTAGAGGACGCATTTATTGTGTGAGTGCTGAATATGGGAATCCATCTGGTAATCTGATTCAACGTGACTGTGAGATCGCAGGTAACACTCTAACTGCACTTTTTGACTCGGGGGCGACCCATTCCTTCATTGCTATGGATTGTGTAAATCGTTTGAAGTTATTTGTGTCTGCTTTACCTTTTGATTTGGTTGTTTCCACACCTGCTAAGACTTTGACAGTAAATTCTACATGTTTACATTGTCAAATGACTATTCATAATAGGGATTTCTTGTTAATTTGATTTGTTTACCGCTATAATCACTCGAGGTCATTCTCGATATGGATTGGATGTCGTACCATTATGTGATCTTGGATTGTGCTCGTAAATTGGTTCTTTTTGCCCGAACCAGGAGTTGTTAAGTATTTAGCCGCTAACAAACTCCGAGTGTCGCTAAGTGAAGGGACTCATGAGTTTTTGTCTCTGGCTAATGTGGAGGCAAAGATAAATGTGAACATAGAAGATGTGATGCTTGTCAATGAGTACCGAGATGTATTTCCAACGGAAATTCCAAGATTGCCACCAGTAAGAGAAGTGGAATTTTTCATTGATTTGCACCCAGGAACGGGACCAATTTCAATTGCGCCGTACCGAATGTCACCATTGGAATTAAATGAGCTCAAAGGCCAAATTGAAGATTTGTTGAAGAAGAAATTTATTAGACCAAGTGTATCACCATGGGGAGCTCCAGTTTTACTAGTTAAGAAGAAGGACGGAAGCTCGCGTTTATGTGTGGATTATAGACAACTTAATAAGGCAACTATTAAGAATCGTTATCCTTTGCCACGCATTGATGATTTAATGGATCAATTGAGAGGGGCCGCGATATTCTCGAAGATTGACCTGAAGTCGGGTTACCATCAGATTTGAGTAAGGGAAGGAGACATTCAGAAAACGGCTTTCAGAACCCGCTATGGACATTATGAATATCTGGTTATG
>NC_021163.2:19504546-19508353 GCF_000331145.2 Cicer arietinum | reverse complement strand
CCTCAGACTGTCACTGACATACGAAGTTTTGTAGGCAGAGTACTACAAGAGGTTTATTGAAGGTTTTGCTAAGATTGTGACTCCATTGACACAACTTACCAGAAAAGATCAACCGTTCGCATGGACGGAGAAGTGTGAGGAAAATTTTCAGTTACTAAAGAGAAAATTGACGACCTCGCCAATGTTGGCATTACCGCAATCAGATGAACCCTATGAAGTTTATTTTGATGCATCTCACCAAGGTTTGGGATGTGTTCTGATGCAACACAAGAAAGTTGTAGCTTATGCCTCAAGACAATTGAAGATTCATGAGATAAACTATCCTACTCATGATTTGGAGCTTGCTGCGGTTGTTTTTGCATTGAAGATCTGGAGGCACTATTTATATGGGTGCACGTTCACCGTGTTCAGTGACCATAAAAGTTTGAAATATTTGTTTGATTAGAAGGAGTTGAACATGCGCCAGAGACGATGGATGGAGACTCTCAAGGATTTTGATTTCACATTACAGTACCACCTAGGGAAGGCCAATGTAGTGGCTGATGCGTTGAGTAGAAGAAGTGTATCGGTGTCTTCAACGATTATGGCTAGACAACAAGAGTTGTGGGAAGCTTTTAGAGACCTACACTTGAACGTAGAGTTTGCACCGGAAATTTTGAAAATCGGGGTGTTACATTCTACGAGTCGTATTTTGAAACGGGAGTGGACTTTACGAATGCTTGAGATGAGAAATTCATGAATTTGTAGTTTAGGGATAGATGCAGATCATTAAACCAATTAAATTAGTTGCAAAGTCAATAGTTTAACAAGAGAATTCCTGTAAGATAAGGCTTGATTCTAGTCTTAAATTCACTAAGGAATTATGGGTTACTTTGGAATTAAAGGTTCTCTCACTAAGACATTAGGACAAGAATAATAAAGTGAAATCGGTAATAATTCAATAAAGGAATTGAGTAACTATGATCAAATTAGACACCAAAGTTTGATTCAAAGTGAAACTTATCCATAACATTTTTCTTATTATAAATGATCAATTTTATTACTATTTTTAATTTTAAATATTATTTCAATTAATTTATCAACTTTTTGTTCAATTTTAGTAATTAAACATAATTCGATAGTAAAATGCAATCCTTGAGTTCGACACTCGGTATTACCGTTTTAATTATTACTTGCAACGATTTAGTATATTTGTTGAAATGCTATCAGATTGTTTAAATTTATATGTGTGATTATGTGTTTTGTTTACACGATAATTAAAATATTTTTATGAACAAAAATGAAATGCATTTTAATCATAATATTTCTAGATAATATCTTAAAAAGTGGAACGTTACACTATACGTTAGTAATTAAATATAAGATACTTGTTTGTCTTTTTTTATAATAATAACTTTTAAATTTTAACTATATTAATTATTTATTAATTAACATATATATAAATATTTTACATATTTTTCTACAACCAACAATAAATATTATTGTAGGAACATGAACTATTTATTTAAAAGGTAAAACTTATAAAATAATATAACAAAAGTATGCACAGTACTAATGACCAATTTATTGTCACACAAAAAATTCATAAGCCTTCACTTCTCTGTCTTCAAATATTCTAACACAATTTTCATCCACAATAGTTCACAAATTCTTTGTGCCACAACTCTAAATTTTGCTTCAACACTTGATCAAACAACTACATTTTGCTTCCAACTCCTCCGAGCAACAAAGTTTCCACACAAAATAGTAGAATAGCATGAAGTTAATCTTATATCACTCACTAAATAACATTGAAGGCACTATCCTCACTATCAAACCCAATTTGATCTCCTATTTGAGCTACAATTTGGTTTTCTCTTTATCTTTTAAGTTCCATTTTGTTATTTTAAAATAAGTGGAATATAGTATAATGAAATGAAATGGAATAAAGTTTTAACATATTGTCTAAGTATTTTACGACGGAGCGGAACAAACCAAAACTTCCATTCCATTTTTTGAAAAAGTGAACGAAATAGAATAAGTTGTAATTTTTTTAATTCCATTTTTACTTTAAAAAAATACTATTATAAATAACATATTATAATATTTATTATTAAAATGATTATCTTATACTCCATCAGCCGCTAATTATACGTGATTTTAGCAAAATATGTTTTTCCCAAATTATATGTTGTAATATCAATGAATCATTAAAACTTATTTTTCTATTATGTAATTTACTAATTATTTACTCTATTTTTTTGAATTATTTTAATTTATGTCTCCTATATTATTATTAAATGAGACTTTTGTAAAGTTACTGTGAATTATTGAGGAAATGATCTTTCCATTTCTTGAATCAAAATGGTTACAAATTCTGGTTTAAATACAGCATTACCTAGTCTAATGAATAGATCAGAATTAAATAGAAGGGATTAACTGTACAAGGTCCCTTGATATTCCCTACAGCTGTCCTATATAATATAATAAATTAATTACAGAATAATCAGTAATAAATGACTTATCCTCAGCCACAGTTTGGAATTCAACACTCCCCCTCAAGCTGGCAAGTAGATGTCAATCATGCCTAGCTTGGACCTTAAGTTCTCAAAATTAGATTTGTGAAGGGCCTTGGTCAGTATGTCTGCAATTTGGTTCTTGGAAGGGATGTATTCCAACTTAATAACTCCACCATCTATCTTTTCTTTTATGAAATGTCTATCTATCTCCACATGTTTCGTTCTATCATGGTGGACTGGATTTTTTGCAATATTGATGGTTGCCTTGTTGTCGCACCAGAGGCTCATGGTGGAATCTGTTGGTACTCCTAATTCCTTAAGCATTCTCTGCAACCAAATTCCCTCACAAATGCCATGAGCCATTGCTCTGAATTCAGCCTCTGCACTACTTCTTGCCACCACCGACTGTTTTTTACTTCTCCATGTAGTCAAGTTTCCCCACACATATGTGCAATACCCACTTGTTGACTTGCGATCAGTCAACGAACCAGCCCAATCTGCATCTGTGAACACTTTCACACTCCTAATTGGGTCCTTTTTGAAGTGAAGACCTCTCCCAGGTGTCTTTTTGAGGTACTGCAAAATTCGAGTCACGACTTTCATGTGATCTTCAGTTGGCTTATTCATGAAACGACTTACCATACTCACTGAGTAACCAATATCCGGTCTTGTGTGAGTTAGGTAAATTAGCTTTCCTACCAATCTTTGGTATCTCTCCTTATCAACTTGGAGGCTGCCTTCTTGTTCTGCCAATTTAAGGTTAGGTTCCATCGGTGTATCTGCTGGCTTGCACCCTAACATTCCTGTTTCTTCCAACAGGTCTAGCACATATTTTCTTTGGGATACGTAGATTCCATGTTTGGAACGAGCAATCTCCATCCCAAGAAAATATTTTAGGTGTCCAAGGTCTTTGACCTCAAATTCTTTAGCTAGAAATCTCTTGAGTTCTTCTATCTCGTCGTCATCATTGCCTGAGATTATGATGTCATCCACATAAACAATAAATATTGCCACCTTTGCTTCACTAGAATGCTTGACAAACATTGTATGGTCGGTTTGGCATTGAGTAAAGCCGTGACCCTTAACAACTCGCGTTAGTCTTTCAAACCATGCACGTGGGGATTGCTTAAGACCATACAGTGATTTCTGAAGCTTGCATACCTTGCCAATTGTTTGTGGAGTTTCTAGGCCAGGTGGTATTTTCATGTATACCTCTTCTTCGAGTTCACCATTTAGAAAAGCATTCTTGACGTCTAGTTGGTGTAAGGGCCAATCTAGATTTACAGCTAAGGAGATAATGACACGAACA
>NC_021163.2:19469791-19501577 GCF_000331145.2 Cicer arietinum | reverse complement strand
GTTGTGTCTCCTTGTCGCAGTTCATGGAGGAGACTCTTGATCTCAAATATGGCGGAAGTATTATCAGTATTTGAGTATGTCTCCTTGGCAGCACTCCAGATCTCAGCTGCAGTGCTGTAATACATGAAGTTTTCGCCTGCTTCAGTGGTCATTGAGTTCAGTAGCCATGTCATGACTAAGCTGTTCTCTAGCTTCCACTTTGGGTAATCGGGGTCCTTCTTCTCTGGCTCTTTAGCATCACCAGAGATGTAATCTTCCTTCCCTTTTCCCTGAAGGAAGATCCGGATAGATCTTGCCCATTGGGTGTAGTTTTGGCCATTTAGTTTGTAGCCAGTGATGGGTATAGTGGTGTTTTCGGTCAGACTGGTAACTGTGGAAGTTCCAGCTGCCATTTTAGGGTTTGGGTTTATGACTGAACTGCTCTCTTCAGCCATGGAATAATGGTTTTTTTTTTTACTTGGACCAGATTTGCTCTGACACCATGTGAATTATTGAGG
Organism: Cicer arietinum; assembly: GCF_000331145.2. Lineage (NCBI taxonomy): Eukaryota > Viridiplantae > Streptophyta > Magnoliopsida > Fabales > Fabaceae > Cicer > Cicer arietinum. Next base: position 19,501,080 of record NC_021163.2, on the reverse strand, counting down.
AAATGATCTTTCCATTTCTTGAATCAAAATGGTTACAAATTCTGGTTTAAATACAGCATTACCTAGTCTAATGAATAGATCAGAATTAAATAGAAGGGATTAACTGTACAAGGTCCCTTGATATTCCCTACAGCTGTCCTATATAATATAATAAATTAATTACAGAATAATCAGTAATAAATGACTTATCCTCAGCCACAGTTTGGAATTCAACAGTTACTTATAATTTCGCTAGTTTTTCCATACAACATTAGCTACATTTTTTAATTTATGTAAAAATTACCAAAGTGACATATAATTTAGGACATAATAGTATAAATTATCTTATGCTTTCACTATTCGATTATAAATAACACGGAATTACCAATTTACTCCGATCCAAAATTTCAAATTTCCACTTTAAGTATTAGTTAGCTGCAATATGATAATCACTCCAAAAAATGGTTCTTCTAGAAACTATTATGTGTATATATGTTATACATTATAATTACTAGGTACTAGGTATTTCCGTGTATTCTTATAGAGGACATTATTATGACGAAAATACAATAGACGATAAAAAATAGGCTTAATTGCAATTTTGATTCTCCTATTTTAGTCGAATCGCAAAAGTAGTCCCTTATTTTATTTCTCTTCAGTTTTGGTCCATTTAATAGAATTTTGATAAAAAACTTGATGAAGTTTCATTTTTTTTGCGTTTATTTAAGTCACACCATGCCTCAAGATCTCGCAGTGCAACAATTGTACCTGAAATCTAGGATTATAAATGGTGTGGTGCGACTTAAAAAAAATGAAACTTCATCAAATTTTGGACCAAAATTCTGTTTGGAGATCAAAACTAAAAAGAAATAAAATCAGAAGACTACATTTGCGATTCAACTAAAATAAAAGGACAAAAACTGCACTTAAACCTAAAAAATAACAACATAAACAAAACAATTTAGTTTTGGCATTCAACAAACCGAAGCTAGGATTTAATGAGGCACTAGATAATAAGTGTTTTTGTAAAAGTATAAGAGGGATAAATTGGTAATTTAGAATTAAATAAATTTTATTCCATTCTATACAATTCAAATTGGAGGGGAGAGAGAAGAAAGAGTAAAGACAAATGTGGAAGTGATTTAATGCCACTAAATTTTTCGTAGTGTTGGAACAATAAAACCCACGAAAGGGTAACGATGTAATTATCTTAGAACGTAAAATGTTAAGATGAGAAAAAATATATAATTATCTTATTATCTTAAATTAAATAAAAAGTTGAAAAATAAATTGTGCCAAAGATATAATATCGAGTAACAAATAAAAATATTCAATTAAACTAATAAATAATATATTAAAAATTAAACAATGCAACATTTTATTATAATAAATAAATATAGTTAAAAAGATAATTAAAATATAAGTATTCATTTGACAAAAAAATATATAAGTGTTAAGATTTATATATTTGATTGAGTTTCATTCCATAAAAGCAATATGATATTTGATTGGAGTATTTTTTGATAAATTGTTTTTTTAATAAATTGTACCAATGGTTTTCTCAAACAGATATATAAAAATATTTAATCTAAATTTAATTTTTTGAGAATGAAAAAATTTAATGTAAAAAAGAGATCAATTTGATGAGTCCTACCACTTTTTTATATATATATTTTTTTATTTTTTATATCTATTTATATTTTACAAGAGAGAGAATTAAAAATATTGAAATCTATTATATATTATTTTTAAAATACTTAACGCCACTAGATTTTTCGTAACGTTTGGGCAACGAAACCTACGAGAGGGTAAGATGTAGTTATCTTAAAATGTAAAAAGCTAAGATGAGAAAAAAAAAGATAAAAGATAAATTAGTACTTTAAATTAAATTAAGGAATTATAAAATAAATAATGTTAAAAATATGTTATCGAGTAAAAAGTAAAAATATTAAATTAAACTAATAAATAATATATTAAAGATTAAATAATACAATATTTTATTATAATAAATATAGTTAAAAAAGCAATTAAAATATACGTATTGATTTGAAAAAAAATGTATAAGTATACATATTTACAGGTTCGGTCAAGTTTCGCTTCATAAAAATAATATCATATTTGTTCGGAGTATTTTTTAATCAAATTCAATTTTATGTAAATTTTAATTTTTAAAAGTGAAGAAATTTAATGTAATAAAGAGATAAATTTAATGGATTGTAACACTTTTTTTTTATATCTATTCATATTTTAGATATTTTGTATGTGAATAAAGTTAAATACATTGATTATTGATTATATAGATATACTTTTATTATTTTATTTTTAATATTATATGTGAGTTTAAATTATTACAGATAAAATTAATAAATAAATATCATTTAAAATATTTGATGAATGTTTTAAGAATTAGTATGAGAAACATATTGTTGCAGAGATTGATATAATTTCAAATGATTAAAAGTTTTCAATTGAATAATTATTGTCGAAATCGAAATGAAAAATTAACGATACAAATACAATGTAATTTAAAGAATCTAAAAGGAAATTAAATTAAACTTAAAATATTATAAATATATGTTTGACTTTAATTTAACCAGTAATCAACATAAATAAAAATTTATTTATAGAAATAAAATTAAAATTAGTTAAGAGTGAATATTTTTTAATCCAAGGATATGTTTGTTATTTTAAAAATAATAACATTTCTCTCTTATTTCAATCCAACTAAATAAATAATAGTGTAAAATACATATTTTTTTTCTCTTTTATTTCTTTTTACAACTAAACATATCCACAACCAAATGTTAAATTTATTCTCCCTTTTAAATAAAGTAAAAATAAAAATAATATCTAAAAAATCAACATACCTTATTTTAAATAAGATCAAATACATTAATTTTTCAATTTTTAAAGTGAAAAGAGTATTAGTCTGGTAAATAAGGATTTAGATTAGGTGCAGTGTGAGTATACAAACGCAAAGGTTGGATCAAAATTTAACGGTCTAAATATAAAAATAATTTATAATTTTTATAATAAAAAAGTGAACTTAAAATCTGAATGTTGATAGAATGACTGCTATCACGTGAGTGCATATTTCATTACCCAAATCATAAAAAATAGGTTAAATGATTAGTTTAAGCAAACAACAGTATATTAGTACAAAATTTGCAAGCGATAAAGGTGAAAAGCCTTTATAACACGGGATTTTCACGTACACAATACAAATACAATACATGTTTTCTGTCTCTCGTTATCGTTCTCTTCTTTCTATCTATCGGATTCTATCCTTCTCTCACTCACTCCCTCACTCACTTCACTCACACATTCCTCTGCCTCTGCTCTCTCTTCCTTCTTCTCACTGTAAGCTCATCCTATAAACCCTAACCATCGTTCATCCTCTTTTCGTCTCTCCATTTTTCTCTTTACTTACATCTCACTTTTTTTCTTCACTTAGGGTTAGCCTTTTTCGATTTTCGATTGTACTGCATTTTGTACTTTATGGTTATTTTAGCTTCAAATTAATAAACCACAATGTAATCTATGTTTTTATGTTTTCCGTGATTTTAACCTGCGAATATTATCAATGATTATTACTCTTCGTTCGCTGAACTCCATTTTTCTGTTTATTGTAAAACGTTATCCGAGTAAATAGTACGTGAATTTCTGTTAGGGTTTTTGTTTCTTTACTATTTTTAATCGATTGTTGAGCTACATTAGTTGATATTTTTTTGCAAATATTTGGCTGTTGTTGCTGTCATTTTTACTGGTTTGAAAAAAGAAGAAGGATGTACTTAACGAAAAGAAACGAACGTAGTACTTGTGGTTGTTCTTATTCGGTGGCCAAATATTAACGTGTAGTGCTTTTTAACAGTGTTTCACTTGTAATGGTGCATTCTGAGTAGATGTGTCATTTGTGGATGGATTTGTTGCCAGCAAGGTGGTGGTATCTAGTGGAGTTTTTAGCTCGTGATAGTTAAGCATGTTAATATTTTACTTATTGTCTCTTTATGTAACTATTTTTTTTTGTATTTGGGGTCGTTGGTGGTCATTTTATGTTGATGAGTTGTTGGTTTAATGGCTGCGTGGTCACACACCTTATAGTAAATGGGTTTTCCGCATCTCCTGGATCAACTTTGAACCCTAAGTACTCAAAATTGTAACGAGAAAGTGTATTTAAGAAAGCGGGGATTACGCTAGACAATCACTAGTGGCATTTTAACCTTTTGGTTTTAGACAATTTGGTTTTCCTTTTTAGATTCTTCATTCTTTTTTGTAAATCCTCTTATTTTGTGATTGGATACTTTATTCTAAATCTTTAATTGCGCTTACGATGAAAGTCATACTAACACCAACTAGTGATATCTTGAGATTTTTTCTTTCTAGCGGTTTATTTAATATTTCATTAATTTCTTGTCCAGCTGAATATCGTGGACAACAATGGGTGACAAAGGAGGAAAATCATGTCCGATATGCACCGAGGAGATGGACTTGACTGATCAGCAGCTGAAGCCATGCAAATGTGGCTATGAGGTTCATGCTTTTTTATTTACCAAATAAATATGGATTTATTTTCGTGAAATTCTTCTGTTTTCTTACTTGTGCTTCCTACTTTATTGTTGAACACTCTGATTTGATGCTTGTTCAAATGAATATGCATTATCCACCTTCCTATCTTTCTTGTGAAAATCAAAAGTTGGAATCCAAACTGTGCAGTGTATTTGGCATTTCACTAAAGACATATTATGAGTTATTGTAGAAAACTATTTTTGTTTATAACGATTTTAAAACTTGTTTATTAAATCTTTGCTTAAAAACAAGAAAAGCAAAACAGCTCAATATTTGTTAATTCTCATACATTCCCTTTTCACAGATCTGTGTATGGTGCTGGCATCATATAATGGAAATGGCTCAGAAAGATGAAACTGAGGGTCGTTGTCCTGCCTGCCGTTCACCTTATGACAAAGAACGCATAGTGGCAATGGCAGCTAACTGTCGAAGGTTGTTTGAGTTATGGCTGAAATTTCTAATTGTCATATTAAATGTTATTATTAAGCTATTGTTAGGTAATACCTATACACTTTCCTTGCTTTAGCAGATTGGTTGCCGAAATGAATTCCAAGCATAGAAAGAAGATACAGAAGTTAAAGCCTAAATCATCAGAAGGAAGGAAACATCTTACTGATGTTAGAGTCATTCAGCGCAACCTTGTGTACATAATTGGACTGCCTCTTAATCTTGCAGATGAAGATGTAAGTTCTTCAATGCTGTTCTGTCTCTAACTGTTGCTAGATGCAACTACGTGGAGCATAAAAGGCATAGTCCATATTAGTTTATGTGTACCCTAAATTGTAAATCATCTTAACCACGTTTCCCCTCAATTGATAACCTCTATGTTTGGATTATACCAGCTACTTCAGCGTAGGGAGTACTTTGGAAGGTATGGAAAGGTTTTGAAAGTTTCAATATCTCGTACAGCAACAGGCATTATTCAACATTCTGCAAACAATAGCTGTTGTGTGTAAGTTATTATTGATGTCTCTAAACCAATCACCATAGTGTTGTTGATGTATAAAATTATAATATTTTTTTGTTTATTTAATAATTATCTTTTCTTATGTGTTGAGTGGAGTATTGGATGCTCATGTTACTTTTGAAGGTTGAAAATTCGAATTTGTTCCTGTTGCTGTTTTGTATTTGTTGAATTAAATTTCTTATCTTTAGGTATATAACTTACTCAAAAGAATCTGAAGCAGTTCGATGTATTCAATCCGTTCATTTTTTTGTATTAGAAGGTAGATCATTGAGGTACGGATATTCCATTTTGATTGGGTTGTGACTTGTGAGGCTTTCATGGTCTTGTTATGATGGGTGGTTATTTTTATTTGCAGGGCTTGTTTTGGAACCACAAAGTATTGCCATGCATGGCTAAGAAATGTGGTAATATAGACACTCTAAGCTGAATTTATGAATGTTTTATTACACATAACTACAGCTTTGTACTTCTATGTTAGAAACTGAATCAAAACATCCTAAAATGGGTAAATCTACTGTACTATTCCTCAATTCTGGTACAAGTAGGCAGCAGTACCGGAATAGTAGATTTACAAGAGCGTTAAGGACTAAGACTGAAAAGATAACACTGGGTATTTGAGAAACCCGTCACTCTCCCCTAATGACTTGTAGTAGTACTCATTTTCTGCCTTTATATTCCTTTTTATTTCATCGCATAAATAACTCGGTGGACATTGGATGTTTCTCACGCAATCTGCTACATTAATTATTCAATTCTCCCTGATTTCCTGTCTGCTGTTTCCTAAATTCCTAATATAGAGCTTAGTAATAGGTGGTTTCCTGACATACTATATAAATTGTCTTGCTGGTCCAGCCTTGCAACAATAGAGAATGCTTATATCTACATGATCATGGTTCTCACGAAGATAGCTTTACCAAAGATGAATTAGTATTGGCATTTGCAAGGTATGATTAGTTCTAAACTCATGTACACCATCTCTCCTTTTGAACTTTTGAATTTTCTGTTTTGCTTATATAAGCCTTAGCTGGTCGTCTTTTAAGCATATTGTGTATTCATTTGGGATTTCAAATTGCTTACACATCAATGTCTTTTTGCTTTTTTGGCGCTGGACCCACTGCTGGTTGATTGCTTTCAGTTTTCATGTAGTAAAAAAACCTACATATTAATTAAATATCAAATCAGATGGGCAATATTTTGCATAACCTAGTCATTTAGGTTTTTTGATAATTTCCATTAATATGTCAAAGAGATACTGGGTATGTTCTGGTTCGATCACGTTTTTATATTCCTCCCATATGATCTCTTTTTATTTGTTTTGGATTGAATTCCCCTCGTTGCTAGTTAGACTTACTCTTATTTTTTTACTATCTGTTTTCTGTTGTTTATGCTTGAGAATTATGTTGTTGATAATATTTGTGTTTTGTATTTTGGATGTTAAAGGAGTAGAGTCCTACAGATCATTGGTGCTACAAATAATTTAAATCGTCCTTCAGGGAGTGTCTTACCTCCACCACCAGATGATCCTAGGCACATGCCATCAGCCACCAAAGTAGTGTCCAAAAGTCCTTTAGATGTAAGTTTTAATAAACACCACTTTTGTGGCAAACTTGTTTATTATGGGTGATATGATACTTTAACTTTCAACTGTTTTGTTAGTTTTTAGGCAATGAACTAATGAACTCACATCTTTTTATTAAACTCACTTGTCTGTTATCAACTTGCTAATTAAGAACCAGATTAAAGGATCCTGTTCAAGCATTGGAGCTGCCAATTCAACAGCACTTCCAGCAGCAAACTCTTGGTAATTAGTTTATCAATGTGTGGTACTCTTGCATTAATTTTTTTCACTGTTGTTAAATGGCGGCTATGACATTTTACATGGCGCGGGCACAGCCTCTACACTGAAAAGTTGCTGAAATCATCGCAAAAGAGAAAATAAAGATGAGTAAAACAGAACCAAAACCAGTTTAAAACCCTTTTTGTCATTTAACTCCCTATGAATGTTTCTACTATCTCTCACTTGCAAGTCTCCGTCATCTCTCATCCTTGCATCTCTGTCATTTCTCATTTGCCCATCTCCGGTGAACATGCATCTTTAATGAACGGCCCATCTCCAATGGCTTCAGATTTCTAAACTAAATCTTGCATGTGCAAGCTGTGTTTTTCTTCCTCCATTTCTGCTCTGTATTCCCCTGTTTTCTAAATTTTTTCTATTTCTTCCTCTCTCTATCTCTTTGTTTTGTGTATTTATGAGTTGAAAAAATTCTGCTCTAGTGCTCTGCGAGCATAATATTAATCCTGTGTCAATTTTTTAATTTTCTACTTTACCACTTTGTCTTCCTTGTTTAGCTGTACTCTTTTTTTCCTTTGATTTATTTTGTTAAATTTTATTCTACAGCCTTTTTATAAAAAAGAAATTCAGTGTAATATTTTTTGTCATAGCTACAGGCTTCTACCATATGCTGCAAGACCCCCAGCCATATTTATATGGCAGTGTGGCTAGCCGCCATGAACTAGCATAATCCACCAATAGCATTATTTTTTTGCAGTGTGAATGCTGACTTTTTTGGTATTTTGTACCAGGGTTAGGTGTGTGTCTGGCAGTCTTCCACAGGATACTAGTTCCTCGAGTTCTAGTAATCTGGCCAATAGAAAGATTGAAGCATCTAATGATCCCCTAGCCCTTACGCCAGGTGTTGCTTGCACTGAAAAGTCTATTCTTGATACAATAAAATCAGGGGAAGATGAGAGTAGCTCTGATGTGCATTCCAATAGTGTGTTTTTACCTTCAGAGTTGAACAAACATCACAGTGGCGGGAATTCTCAAACATGTGAGTCAAATGTTATCAATGAGGTTACTGTGAAGAAACTTTCTGGCATTATATTGTCTAATTGTGTAACATCTTCAACAGCTTCTGTGGGCATTGATCAAGAGATGGTTGTACCTTCTGCGAGAACAAGCTTCCTGGAGATCTCCAGACCACATGATTTCAATATTAACAGGGCAATTTCCAATCGAGATGTGCATGGCTTATGTTCAGGGTTATCATCTGTCAGCATCAACAGTCATCTTGAAGGTTCAGATTTCACTCGTGGTTCAGACAGAATACTTTCTACTCATAACTCGATCAATTCCTCTTTAGGGAACCATGTGCATCAAGATAATGAGTATTGTAAAGATCAATCAACCACACCAGCTTTTTGGGAAGATATAATTGTGGATGATATACTAAATAAAGATTATGAACAACAGAAATTCAGCAAAGGTATTAATAATTTAGCATCTGGGTTCCATTCACCTTGCTTTCCTCAGAATCTAAACCAATCAAGTCATCAACCGAAGCAGCAAAATCAAATTTGTAACCAGAATCATTTGGGGAAACCTTCTGAATCTTTCACTGAACCATTGGGGGCAGGATTCGAGAAGCTTGCGGAGAGTGAGGATACTGATACAGATGTTGATAACAAGGTTTCTTCAGACATAGGAGAAAACAACATTATATCTAACATTTTGTCTTTGGAACTAGATGCATGGGAAGATTCACTAGTTAAATTGTTGGGTGAAAGTGATGAACCATACACATCCTTTAATGCACCTGCTTTGCGGAAAATTCAAGACAAGAATCAGTCCAGATTTTCATTTGCCAGACAGGATGATTCCTTGAATGAGGCATCTGATTTGCAGCAATCATTCGAAATTACTGGACATAATCCTAAATGTAATTCTGTTTCTGGTGGTTTAAATGGAAACAGAGATATGTTTGCCGGGAAACACCCACATACTTTCCCATCAAGCAATTCTGTGCTATCTGATAAATTTGATGGAAGTCCGTCTTTGGTGCCCTCTAAATTTTCCAGTGAGTGCTTATCAGTAACTTAGTACTTCATCTTTTTGAGTGTGCAGGATTGAGTTTCCTTCTATTCAGGTCTTCACTGATGTCATATTTGCTTCTACTTTATTGAGTTTCTATGCATAACTCTTGATGATATGTTCTTGTTTAGTGTTCTAGTTTCCTTGTCCAGCTTGACATTCCAATTCACCGTGGCATCCTAATTTTGGGTTTAACACTAATTTAGTGCTTCTAATCCCCACAGGTGCTATCATATATTGTTGTTCATAGTTATTTGCTTGTGAATGGAAGTAGGATGGTGTATTTTTCTTCTGCAGTTCTGCTTTATTTTATTTTACTTTTTGCTGTTGTTAATCCTGTGTATATACTATGTATGTCCTTTTTGGAGTTAGTTATTTGGTCTTTGATTGTAATCAGACGACAATGTTGCAGTCAGAGAAAAGTGTTGGCAAGAACTTTAACTACTGTGATTGTGAATTAAGGAGCTGTACACTTAAAAACTCACCAATTAAGGACCTCACACAGGGATAACTTATTAAAAACAAAGCTATAATATAAAGAAATTTGGATGATTTTATCAATTGGAAAAGATTTTTTCGCCATTAACATGATATTAATTATTTTCTATATAATGTTTGATATTTTTGTCTTTCAATGTTTTTTATTAATAAAGGTATATTTAATAAAGCTGAGGTTCTTAGTTGTTAATAATAGAAGTATTGCTCCTTGGTGTATCATGAAATGTTTTTGGCTAAATTTGAAATAATATTTCTCTCCTGTATGTGACATTTCAGGTCTCCTTCTCCCTTTATGAAATGAAATATTTTAATGCCTTTTAACGCAGTATTCTTAACTGTTGTTAGTTGTACTAAGTTTTGATTAAACTGATATTTTCCCTCGTTGTCTTTTTATCAGTGGCAAAAGCTCATGCTTCAAGCCCACCTGGATTTGCAATGTCCGGCAGATTACCTCCTGGGTTTTCACGTGGGAGAGTGGAACATGGTTGTAATAGTCCTGGTATAACTCTTTCTTCATGGTTCAACAATGACTCCACTTATTTTGACTTTTTCCCTTGTATTTCTGTTTCTTAACTAAAACTTGTACTTCTTATAGAGAAATTTCTTATGAATATTTTTTTCCCAGTTGAACATTTGCATCTGCAGTATGCTCCTCCATCTGTAAATATCGGCAGGATAGGAGGTGTTGAATTCAGAAATCCTATGGTATTGGATCCTAGTAAGGGCATAGTAGAAGAAAGGATGAATAGTGCACCTTTTAACGTGAGGCAGACTTTAATTCCTCAATATAGTCCTAATGAAGATGATGCTAGGCTTAAGCTGTTAGTACAACAATCCGCAGCTTCTCAGAATTTTAGACTTACAGATCATATTGGAAATAGGTTTTCCCATCAAAGTGATGCTTATAGAACTTCTTCGAGGTTTCTTGATCAGTTTCAGTCTAACACACCATTTTCTGAACAATTGCATTCTCAACAGTTCAGTAGTAATATTCCCATATCAAATAACCAGTGGGGAAGTTGGAATGATTCCAAGTATTTCAGTGGCCTGTCTATGTCTGAAGTATTGAATAATGAAATAGGGGGATTTAACAATTTCTTGCCTAGTTATGAGAATATCAAATTTTAAGTATCTGAATTGACTGATCAAGTAATGTTCATGGTAGTGATTGCGTCTCAACTCTCAACTATAATTCAATTTCCCTTTAATGCACTAATAGGCTCTCAGATGGAAGTACGTGGATCAAACCTGTCTCGTTTTTTAAAGATTCGAATATTTGGCTGAAGGTGTTTTACTACAGCAGTCTGGCTGTACTGTGAGACATGTTTCGAATCTGTTTTGGAATTTGAGTGCCCTCAATTCCTTATAACAATTCTGCCATCAAATGGTCAATTGTTATCCTCAACTGCTCTTTTTTTGCTTAGCTTCACTGCAAAGCACTGGAATCTGGGTCTCTGCATTATGGTCGGCAGATGCAACTGGTAAATGGTGTCAACTTTCTCTCTGGGATAAATGACTGGAGAACTAACCTTGGCTGTTATTATGGTGAGTTTTAAGTTGGTAATTTGACTATCATTTATTTGCAATGTGCTAATATACATAGCTGGTTGAAGCCATCACTTGTAAAATCCACTCTACTTTTCCATTTGAAATCAATGCCCTGTGATTGCTCCGTGATTATACATTAAAATTTTCCTTTTATATGACCAGTTTCAGATATAACTTGTTCTTTACTCCATGCAGGTAAACTGGGTTCCAATCAATTTGTCATCAAACGATGGAAACTACAATAGGGAGCTATAAGCCTTAATGAATGGGAAATTCATGCTAAGAATGGTGAGATAGGTCATCCAGATTTGACGTACTCTTCTTACCTGAAATTGTTTGTTCAGAATCTTAAACTTGGAATTCCCTGTTATTCACTGATTATAGTGTATGCATCAAATATAACTTTAATACTATGTAGTATGTATAAATTTGGTTTTGGTTTTACAGAAGTACCAAAATTTTGATAGTAGAGTATAATTTACATCTACTTGAGAAGATTTCCGTTGATATTTGACTCATGTCAAACGACTTGCATCAAATCTCAGGCACTCAAATTTATCCATCTTTTTTACTGCTAATAACCCAATAAAACAAATTTAAAAGGGTCTTATTCGTCAAAGCTTAGCATTTAGTCTTTTTGCTAGTAACCCAAAAATATCAGATCTATTAAATATTCGTCGATAAGTGGCAGGCAAGCTGCCATTAATTTTCTCGTAGTGCGATAATTATTGCACTAAATCTATCTATAGGACACTGTTAACGAAGATGTGCATGCAGAAAATAGTGGCAGCGCTATATTGATGAGAACAGGAATCTTTTTAATTTAACAAAAAACCGATAATGCTAAGTCCTACAAATGAAACAGAGCTTTATATCTGTAACATCCCCTTACCGTTATTGCTAATATTAGTTGTGATTTTTCCGGATGCAGCCTCATTTCCAGTATCAATTGAGTTAGGTTATATAACTAGAGAAATTTCCATTCCAACCTAGTTGCAAAAACCGCATTTCCAGATTGTTCAGTAGTCCAGCTCAATGGTGGATCTTTACGTTGACTAGGGTGGGCGGGTCGATCCCCAACATTTAATATATATACCAAGTAAAAATAATTTCAGAAGTTGGTTTATTTCATTTTGTTAAAGTAATAAAAAAATTATTGTAATCATCATTCTAGAACTTGTTAAATATATATTAATTAGAGGGTATTAAAAAAATTATAATATTTAATATAATCAAATTAATAAAATTTTATTTATATTTAGGACAATAAAATATTTTTGTTGTTGTTATTTATATTTGAGATTGAATAGGATATATAATACTATAATTAAATATACATTAATTAGATGGTATAATAAATTAAAAGGGTCTTATTCGTCAAAGCTTAGCATTTAGTCTTTTTGCTAGTAACCCAAAAATATCAGATCTATTAAATATTCGTCGATAAGTGGCAGGCAAGCTGCCATTAATTTTCTCGTAGTGCGATAATTATTGCACTAAATCTATCTATAGGACACTGTTAACGAAGATGTGCATGCAGAAAATAGTGGCAGCGCTATATTGATGAGAACAGGAATCTTTTTAATTTAACAAAAAACCGATAATGCTAAGTCCTACAAATGAAACAGAGCTTTATATCTGTAACATCCCCTTACCGTTATTGCTAATATTAGTTGTGATTTTTCCGGATGCAGCCTCATTTCCAGTATCAATTGAGTTAGGTTATATAACTAGAGAAATTTCCATTCCAACCTAGTTGCAAAAACCGCATTTCCAGATTGTTCAGTAGTCCAGCTCAATGGTGGATCTTTACGTTGACTAGGGTGGGCGGGTCGATCCCCAACATTTAATATATATACCAAGTAAAAATAATTTCAGAAGTTGGTTTATTTCATTTTGTTAAAGTAATAAAAAAATTATTGTAATCATCATTTTAAAACTTGTTAAATATATATTAATTAGAGGGTATTAAAAAAATTATAATATTTAATATAATCAAATTAATAAAATTTTATTTATATTTAGGACAATAAAATATTTTTGTTGTTGTTATTTATATTTGAGATTGAATAGGATATATAATACTATAATTAAATATACATTAATTAGATGGTATAATAAAAATTGTAATATTACATATAATCAAATTAGTCAAATATTGTTTATATTTAAGACAACAAAACATTTTTTTTTTGTTATTTGTATTTGAGATTGAATAGAATATATAATACTATATAATATAGATACAATTGCTTTTACGGTCCTTTAATTTAATTTTAGATAACATTTTAGTCTTTTATTTTTTTAATTTGGTCTTTTATTTAATTTTATTATAAAAATTCAAAAATATAAAGAATAAAAATATAAATTTATGTGAAGATTTGAGTTATAAATTTGATTAAATTTGCATTATATTGAAGCTGATAATTAGTTTTATGAGTTTTGTTTGAAAATTTTGATGAACTTTTGTAAGCAAATGATAAAATTGTTAACATTTTAAAACATACAAGATTAAATGGTTTACTTAAAATTAAATAAATGACCAAATTGGAAAAAAAAAAGAATATAAATGACTTAAGTATTATCTGAAATTAAGTTAAGGAACCGTATGAACAATTATGTCTATAATATATATGAAGAATTTACACTTTGTTGCAATAGCTTAATAATATTTTGAAAATTGAAATTAATATTTTTGTAAATTATTTATATTTTCTTGAGCAAGATATAGATTAAAGTTCCAACAAAATCAAAACATTTGAGTCACAATTTTGTTTTTTGAAAAACAATGATTTTAATCAATAACTAATTTCAATGAGTTTAATTATTATGCATTGATAATGTAAAAAGTTTTACACATTCCAATCTTTGTAATTGTGACTTTTAATATAACTATAATAAAAGTCAAGGTTTCTAATGATTCAGTAGCTGAAATTGATTGACAATGTAAAAAATTGGATGACGATATAAAAAACATTTACATTGTCAATATATAATTAAATCCATTTATATATTGTTTATTTTATTTTACTTCTCCCATAAATATTTTTGAAGCTCTTGCCTCTGATTCTACTAGGATGTCTCACTATGGCAAGGGAAACATGTAATATGGCGGGCTTCTCCCACAGGGATCGATAATATTATTTAGAATTCTTCTTCAAATTAGGTTTGTCTTCCTTATGTTTCTTCTTGAGCAAATCAACTTTTTTTTCCCTAAGATTTTAAGAAGGAAAAAAGATGTAGTGATATACTGAATTATCAGCTAAGTGAGGGAGTTGATTAATTTGCAATACTTCAAAGGGACAAATAGAAGACGCTAGATCTTTGTTCCAATAATTCCTGTATTTTGACATAAAATGATTTTAATCTTTTACTCAAAATTCATTTTAGTCCTATAATCTTTGATATATTTCTACCATTAAAAATATGTCATAATACAACAGATTTACGTAATCACAGCAGTACAAAAATTATTATGGACCATAAAAATAAGTTGAAGAATATGTTGTGCTCTTGAGCTTTCTAACACATACTATGCTGGCTGTGGTTACAAAAGGAAAACACAACAGTTAGATTTACTGGCTTTACTGCTGAGTGCATGCAAGACATTCCAATGCCTCATTCTTCCATCCAACTTTGACCAAACTAACTGTAGAAGAAGTGTTATGAAAAAAACAAATATGAAAGCAAAAGAAAACTACAAAATATAAGAAGAAAAACACACTCCACCAATTCAAAAATTGCAAGTGGTTAAGTGGTTTGACATGCTACATCATTTGTCTGCTTCTTGACATCAACTCCTGCAGTAACTCCTACTGCAACATCGTCATTCTCATCATATGTTGACAATGCCTTCTTCTGAATAACAAAGTCATAAATATAAATTAGTCAACTACCATATTCACAGATAAATTACACAAATTTTTCACTGCACTTCATTCTTGGGTTGTATATATCACATATATAGCAAAGTGGGAGTGATATTTATGGGATTGGCATTTCACCTAGATGAACTACAGTTACGAAATATAATTAGAGAAATGCTAGCAATACATCCGCTGACACACTCTTTTTTATTAGTTGAAATTCACATATTGTAGTGAGTCCAATTTCCAAAATAGTGAAATTCATTTTAATTTAAACCCGTATGGAGTGTGTTACAAGCATTTCTCGTATGATTAAATAGAATATTATATACTAATAGTGTAGATCAGCTAAACAAAATGATACTTGCCCCTAAAATAAAATTGATTGATATTTGGAAAGAATATAATTTACATTCCTTTCAAAATAAAACAACTTTTTTTGGCCAATATGTTTCAAAACTATATAATCATAACTGAGATTGATATTAAAACTTACAATGGGCTCAAAATTAGGGCTAGACAAGTTGATAGTGAGGTTTCTCATTAACAACAAAACCTGCACAAGAACACCATATATATACATAAGTCAGTAAACTGAGAATTAGAAAAACAGAAAGTTTGTATCTATGCAAAAATGTTTATTAACTCATAAGTCATGGTTTGCAGAAAAGATGAGAGGTAAGGTAATATGAGTGTGGGAAGTGGTATGTTGTTTTGAGCCTCTTAACATTGAGAATTGTGTCTCATACTTTCTTCATTCATGTACAGATAGCTTTCCAGGAATATATCAGAAGTTATGAAATATAAAACAATGATGACAAGCTTGAGTGTTAAACACATGTTGGCAACGATATTCAAAAGCTCACTAAGAGTCAATTTGGCCTAATAGCTTGTCCAGTTAGTTGCATAACAGTCAACCATCCTTTAGTGTAAAATATATCCATGAAACATGGGCTTCGACACAGATACCAGACACGTTGTAGACACATACAGCATAACACCACTAATGTCCAAAATATAGGACATATGTAGCTTTAGTAATCTTTAAACAGAACTTACCAGAACATAAAATTAACATGTGTTTCCCCATGACATTTTGATTAGTTTGTGTGATCTCATCTTATCTTGCTTCAACGCACTAAGTATATTCAAACCCTTATTGAGGCAAACTATCTTAAGCTACAAGGAATGGAACAATCTGCAACTCATCCCTATAATTCAATTTCAATCTATTAACATACCTTATAATGTTAGAGAACATTTAGGACTGATATTTCGACACATGTATTGGAAAAAACCCAATTCCGATATTGAAAAGAGATAAGGCCTAAAAAGAATTTATAAAAAGTGGCACTCTTCATCATACATTTCGGTTTTGTAAGGATGAGTTAGACCTAATATAAAAATCTAAGAACATGGTTCTTACTTTGAATCAAATTTGAATTAGCAGATAGAAAACAGATGACATTCACAATTAGTTGATTTTAATTCTGTCCACTTTGATATCATAAAGTCTTCTTTTCCTTAATTTCAAATCTTCTTTTGAAAGAATCAATCATTCAATAATGTTATCATATGTTTTCTTCTTTCCTTAGAAATTATTGTATTTTAAGACTTTTCTCTTGAAAAATGGTTTAGTCTGACCAAAAATAATCCACACATGTAGTAGAGTAAAATTATAATACAAAGATTATATCATTTCAAGCTACTAGGAGCCCATGAAAATCATCTTCCTCAAAATGGCCTCATCAACTTTCCTTGTTCTTCCTCGATAACTTTCCGATTATATAGCTAAGCCTAAGTTTCATCTCTTCAGTAACTTCTGTAAGAGTATGTTATCAGATTATATGATAATAAGTTTCATTAAAGTATTCATCAACTTACAGTTTCAAAATTTATAGGATCCATTTCCTTCAACTTCTGCACATGGCCGTTTGTATCCGGGTCAAAAACACTTCCAATGAAACCATAAACTTCAGCAAAGTCCGGCAAACCTGTGAAATATGATCACTAAATTCAATCTGAAAATGAATATGCAAGTATTTCTTCAGAACTTAAAATTTATGGATCGGTCACAGAAGATTACCATGTAACACAGGATTTTGTTTCCCTTGTTTTGGTATCTGAGACCTTGTAGTAGAGTCCCCAACACCACTAAGACCACTGTTGCTAATCCCCTTTGATCCACCAATATCAGCTGAATCAGTAACATCATATAACATAGTAAGTAGTGGCTAGTTCCTTTTTGTACAGCCAATCTAGACTGTTGAGTATTGACATCAAAATTCAAACAAATTAACATCAATAGAAAGAGAGTTGTGTCTGTACCAAAAAACAAAGAAAGAGAGTTGTGTTCACAAATTTCTCCAACAATTTAGATGATTAACATAGTTAAAATACATGGCTAATTAAGTTCAGTCGAATGGTTCATAAATATAACAAGATATTGAAACTCATTAACCATCCATCAAACACAATTAACCACGATTGTGAGCATCGTTAAGCACAATTTTCAGACATATATTTGAACACAAATAATAGTTAATAAATATTATGCAATACCTAAAAATCATGTATACTTAAACATAATTTGAACGATTATTGAATATGATATATATTTGAACATATAAAAATCGCGGATAATGACACTCAAAATCGTGGTTAACTTGCGACACATAGTTATATTAATTAGCCATCCACAGATAGATCCAGTGCACTAATTAACCTCATAATTTCTTTAAAAAGAAGTATTCCTACCTTCATTTCCCTGAAGATTGTTGAGTTCATCCTGACAATTAGTGCTGGATATGATGGATTCAGTATTCAAGAGCAAGGAAGTTTCATCCCATGCTACATACCCAGGAGGTACAAGGGTATTTGTGGAAGATCCATAAGCAATGGATGCTGGTACTAATGGCACCAAAACTGGCAAGAAATCCATGAAGTACCAATTGTTAGGGAGACATGAAATCTTGTGCTTTGTAAAATAAAACACCTTTTTTGTTCGATTAAAATACCACTAATAGTCATTTTACAACTGTTCTTAAAATGATTCAAGCTTTGTCCGTTGAAATTAGGAGGTAAAACTCCTATAAAAAAGCTGATATCTATAAATTTGAAGTTGAAAAGAAAAAGAAAAAAGAAAAAGAAAAGAACCATTTTTGGTAGCCTTTTGTGGATAAGGATGAATAGCTTTGCGCTTAGGACGAGGAGGAGGCACATGAGCAAGTGTTCCATTTTTTTGAACCTTTAAAAAGTATTTTTGAGCATGGCTTCGAATCTGAAATAATAATAAAGTATTAGTTAGTGAATAAAATAATAATATAGATATGATATTAAAAAAAAAAAAAAATCTAGGAAATATTGGACCTGAATAACAGTTTTGGAACCTACGAAATCTTCAATTTTCTTCCAATCTCTATCAAATCTGAATAAAAAGAAGAAGATGTGAGGAGTAATGGGGTGAATAGTAATAATATTAAAAAAGAGAAGAAGAGAGAAGAGAGAAGAGACAGTTGAAGAGCTTCAAGAAACTTGTCGTGTTCTTCATCAGACCAGCTTTCCCTTGACTTGGTAATAGTGTAAGGCTTTCTCACCTTCTTGGGATCAAAAGTAGTTTGTGTTGTTGACATTGAATCAGAATTGGAGTTCATACTTTGGAAAAACAGAGAACAACATAATAAAGCAAAGTTGGGTGTGAAACTGAAACATGTGCAACACAAGTTGTTATTTTTATTTTTTTAACTTTTAACTGATCCACGCATTTCATTTCATGAGAATCAACATTCAGAAGCACACAAACGGAACAGAATAATATTCTCCTCTCACGCACACTTTCCCGCTTGTTATTATTACCACTCAAATACATTCTTTAGGGGAGGACACCATAAAATACATTTATTCTATTCTATTCATTTTTTTTAATGAAGATCAATTTGCAATATAATTTTACTCTTTATTAAACTACTTTATCTACCATTTTAATGCTATTTATTTAATTAAAAAATTATTCTAATTTTACCTTTTATTTCAATTATTTTTTTTTGTTATTTTTAAATAATTATATAAATTTTTATGATAATAAATAATAAATAAGTATGTTAAAAAAAATTTGGCTGGAAATTCGAAATAATTTCTATTTTTTTCATTGTTTTCTTCAACTTTAGAATATTTCTTTTTTCATATGAGAAGAAACTTTAGAATCTTTTGAAACTTTTGTTTTTTAAAAAAGAATCTTTTTAAACTTTTTTATTTGTATTTGTAATATTAGAAAAATCACATTTTAAATATTTATATGAAAAGAAACTTGAGTGTCACTTTTGATAAATTCTAGTTCATTCAAGTTGACGGCGACGGATCACCACAATTTCGACCCGGACCAATAGATATAGATTCTCTAAATTTTAAAATACTTGAAGCTTTTAATTATTTAAGCAACGTCCTATTAAAATAGAACATGAAGCTAGCTTTGTTGAGTCTAGTAAAGGAGAAATTACTTCTGAAATTCACCTAAAAGGCATTAGCTCAAGACATATTGAAATTTAAAAAATTCAAATTCAATAAGATGGTTTACGAGTTAATTTTTTTTTTCCACCCAATTCAATTACACAATTGATTAGATTTGTTACTTCCTCTTAACATTTTTATAAGAGTCATATAAATTAGATATCAATTTTTTATGACTAAATTTTAACTAACCTATGCACTTTCACCTTCATGTTTCAATTAATTGGAAGCCCATGACCAGGGTGGATAAGTGCTCCTATATCATATAAAAGTTGAAAGATCAAAACCACAAGGAGTAATTTAGTTTAAAAAAATTGACTGCCATCAACTAAATTTTTTAATAAACATAAAATTAAGAATTTTGCTTATAATCAAAACCACAAGAAGTAGTTTACTACCTCTTATTATCATTATTTAACTAAAACATTAATTGAAAATAATTAAAAACATTTACACAAAATAAATAAATTTAATATATTATCTTTTTATTAATACACATAAAATATTTAAATACCCTTTATTATGTAGTTTGTGTACTTTAAAGTTTTGTAAGTTGAATAAAATAAAATAAATTGAGTAGAAAGATAGAATGGATAAAACCGAGTGTACTATAATTAGATCAATCATCTTATTTATATGGAGCTGACACGTGTTAATCAATGTGTGGTTTGATAGTGCCCGAAGCTTGGAAGAGTTGTTTGTTTAGTGGGTCCCACGTGGGTTCGGGTTCGGCGATTGCTCCAAGCCACAAGTTCTGGAACGCATTAGTGATAGTTGCAAGTATGTGTGGCCCCACAAGGATCATGTGCCTCTCACTAATTTAACGTTTTTTTCGTTACTTTTTGTGTGTGTGGTTGTATGGTCCTTGACACCTCGTTGGGTTAACATGTTGTTATCGCTTCTTGTTTTTCTTTTTCTAGTTCTGTTACCCATTTTCTACATGGATCATTTGTCTCCAAAAAATTGGTACACGTGGAACCAAGGTTATCCAAATGTATTGTGATGGCAGATTATTTTCTGACTTTTTGGGTAGGCTGCCAACATGGCCGAATCATAAATATATTTCGACAAAAATGATAATATATAACACTTAACATGTCTTTTTTGTGTTAGTTTAGATTGTCGAACAACACAATAATTAATGATAATTATAATTATGTTGACACTTCAATAACGATAAAATGCAGTATTCTAATAAATTATATTATACTTATTTTAAATACAATTAAAAAAATTAACATATTTGATTTAAATTTAAATTAAATATATTATTCTAATTGTTTATATTTAAGATCGTAAGAGTATAAAATTAAAATTAAATATAAAAATAATAAGGACTAGTCCAAAACCCAAATAAAGAATAATCCATATTATTGAAAACAAAAATTGAAAAAACCTAAAATGACATGTACGTGCTCCTAGAACACATGAATTAAAAATCTAAAAATTAATCTTTCCATATACATATTTATATTTTTAAATTCTTTAAAATGTGTTGTAAAAGCATAAATTAAAGAACTATGCATTTTTCATAGATATAGATCTAAAGCGTAAAAATAGAAAAATTATTATTAGACATATCATAATCACAAAATTATCATTGCAGTTTTGCACTTTATATTTTAGCTGAATTACGAAAATAGTCATCTCATTTTATTTATCCTCAGTTTTGGTCTTCTAAGGAGAATTTTAGTCCAAAACGTGATGAAATATTATTTTTTATTTGCGCTAGGTGTGCCTTAAAAAATGACATTTTATCAAATTATGAACTAAAATTCTATTTGGAGGACCAAAACTGAGAATAAAATGAGGGGACTATTTTCGTGATTCAGATAAAATAGATGACTAAAACTGCAATTAAATCTATCTTAAAAAAATTTTAAGAGAGAAAGAAAAAAAAATGACGTAGTAAATAAATATCATTGTTATAAAAAAAAACCTTAAAATGGTGTGGATGAACAAATCATAAATGTCAACAACAAACTAACTTTTTACTAACTACACCACCCAGGTTGTGCTAATTTTTTTTACTAACTACACCTAAAACTTTTTACTATATATATATTTGATAGTTGGTTTAAAGCAATTATTGATTGTAAGATGAATCTCACTTCTCCCTCGATGGATCTAGTTACTTGTAACATATAGATCGAAGAACACAAACTAACGACGTTGTACTTTCGCTTATCATTAACATATTTTGGAGTATTTGATTTTTCAAGAATATGAGTTGTTTTGAAGATGACCATATGAATTTGGAACAAATCATTTATAATATCAAAGTAAGCACCTATTTGTCATTTACTAACTCTAAGGGATGCATGAGATCTTCTTCTATGCATTATGTTAGGATCCTTAAAGAATTCAACATTGCTTACCATGCGCGAAATGCTGCAAGTGATATGGAATTTCTTTCGTTGTCATGTGTATAATGCAATATTTATGGTGCTTCTATGAGTTTTTCTTGGTAGTTTTATTTGTGGGTACTTTTTAGAGATCATTATAGCTTGTTTTTTGGTGGATTTGCAGCAAACTTAGGAATCTAGTCTGCTCTTCATGTTGAACTTACTGCTATAATGTTGACTATTGAGTGGATGGTAAAAAGGGATTGGACTAATATATGATTTGAGTATGATTCTAACATCACTGTTCAAGCTTTTAGTGATCCCTTTATTGTTCCATGTCATCTTAATAATAGATAGAGTAGTTGTATTCAATTTATCATAAGTCAAGTTTCAAAATCACTCATATTTAGCTAATGCATTTTTTTTTAATTATAACTAATTTTATTTTATGAGATTATATGCCACCTTGTATTAAAGAAGGTTTAACATGTAATAGATTAGGGCTTCCAAATTTTCTATTTTGCATATGACTTGGTGTTTGTTGTTGTCAATTATTGCACCCCTTGTCCATCTTTTTTGATTTTATCTAATTGGACTTTCTAAAAAAAAGGTTTTTTAATGAGGCAGTTTGACATTTCAAATTTCATTGTTTTCTTGGGTATCAGCCTAGTCCCCCCAAGTTTTATTTTATTTATTATCATTAATACAATTGATTGAAGTGCTGCAAATGATAGATATATATCTAATGGTGTCAACATAGTTGGGATGTCTAGATAGCCTTGTGATTGTTTTGCACTCTAACTTTTAATTTAAAAAAATCAATGTTGTGAGTAGTGCTATTAGTAGATATTCATTAATGAGTAGATTCTTCACTTACTTACTTGAGTCTATAATAGAAAATACATACAATAGAATACTACTATATTTAGTCTCTTCTTCTATTTTCTCTCATTCATCTCTATTCTTCTATGTATTGATTTGATTAATTTCACAACATATTATCAACATGAGACTCTAACAATAGTAAGTCTAACGAATGTATATTTTTTATATTAATATTTTATATCATATTTATTTACTCCCTATAAATTCTGAAATAATTCAATATTCATGCATCCCTAATTTTGATTGACTATTACACGCAATTGATTATCATTATAATTTTGAATATAAAATATTTTCATTGCGTATTAACTATATTATTATTACTTTTCTTTTTCCATAATTGTTTTTTTTTCTTCAATTTTTTATATTTCATAGCAATATTTGATACTTTTTTCATTGTCTCAGATTTTTTTTAGTCAAATTGAGACACTTGTAAAATATATAAATACATCATTGGAAATACATTAGAATTTGTTTGTTTAATTTTTAAAAGGTTTAAATTTTGTTTCTCCAAGTACAAAATTTATTCCTTAACAAGTGCTCGCACTTGTTAGCTCGACACTTAATTTAACTTGTTAATCTTGTATATTTATTGTACAAGAAATTTATTAAAAATTTATTTGGTTTACATAATTATGATATATATGATAAATTGTAGAATAATTTAATAATGAAGTTTCTTTAAAGGATTGCAAGAGTGTGATTTCTTGGATCACCGTTTATGGAGAATTTTCTATAGTTCCTAAAGAACTAAAAGTTTAATAGTCCAATATTTGTGAAGTATTGGATAGATATTGTGATATCGTTTTTGAAGAACTAAAAATTTGATATTAAAGTATCATTGTAGGATTGTTCAAAAAATGATTTTTCTTGATAATTGCTTATGAAGATCAATTTTTTTTATATAATTCTTTGAAGGTCGAAAATTTTAATATTGAAGTATTCATGTTGGATTGATCAAAGTATGATTTCCTTGGTCATCATTTAGTGATTGAGTCCTTGAAGAAATAGTCTTTTATACCTATAATTAAAATATGTAAGATCTATTTGATCTTAGTATGATTTGGAACAAAAAAAATTAAATGAAAAATATTTATGTCCCTTGAATATGTTCTTGAAGTAGCAAAAAATTTAATAAATATAAAAGATTTGTGATTGAGTTCCTGAAAAATTACACATTTAATCTATGATTGAAATTTACAAGACCTATTTGATCTTAATATTGATTTAAAAAAAAGAAAAATATATATTTTTGTGCCACTTAAATATGCTAGCAAAATTCAAAAAATAGTGAAATGTGACATGATAAATTAAACTTTATTCATAAAAGTGAATGATTCATACAACTTGCTTTGTATAACAAATATTGTGGTTAATGTAATTGATATACTAGAGATTACTATTGATATGATACATGTAAAAGTGCTAAAATTTCATTAATATTACCGATTATTAGGAATGAGAATAGGTTAGACCGTTCGTCAGATGTCAATGATTTGGCTTACTTATAGTCTAATCTATTTAATAAAAAGGTTAGACTCATGCTATTTTTAAAGTCTATTTATTTTAAGAGGTCAGACTTAGGCTTATAAAAAAACATATTAGGTCTGACAGGCTGTCCTATATATATTTTATTATTTATTAATGTTATTTTTTATTATTATTTATTAATAATAAAATTTTATATTTTAAAATCAATCAATTAGACAATCACTCAGTAGTTGTTCTATATTCAGTAGTTGTTCCATATTCGGTAGCGATTCTATATTCGATAATCGTTCCATATTCGGTAGCCGTTCAATTAGGCAATCACCGAGTAGTCATTTCATGTTTGAGAGATAATAATGGATGCATTTGTTTCAAGAAAAAATCTATTCTTTGAAACCAAAAATCATTTTTTAGGATTTAAATGGTGTTTGTTTCAGATTTTTTTTAAAATCATTTTGTTAGAAAAATTAATTTTTGTTTAATATATATAACTATGTAAAATATAACACTTAAGTGTTTTAATGTTAATAAAACTTTTAAATAGCCTTTCAGGTCATACTAGACTTTTAAAGGCAAAAAAAAAAAAAAAAAACCTATGATAGACTGTGTGTCATCAGACTTATGCCTAAAAAATCAATTATAGGTCAGACTTAGACATTTCAAAGACTGGTCTAACTTGACCTGACCTATTTTCACCTCTACCGATTATCATCATCTTTACTATTCTAAATATATATATATATATATATATATATGTGTGTGTGTGTGTGTGTATTATGGAGAATTATATCTTCTAAGTGTTACTTCTTTTCGTACTTATATTTGAAATTTTAAAATAAATAATAATTCAAAAGGAAAATATAGACCCTTTATATTATGTGTCCTCTCTTTTTCTTTCCTTCATCGCTATTTTCTATATTATACTTTTGATTTTATTAGTTTTACAACAGAGCATTTCAAATAAAAATAAAGTTAATAAAATAAAATAAAAGTAAATTTAATTGCTTTTACTCTATTTAATAGTATTATTACTAGAACAATATCAATAATATATTTTTTCTTTGTCAATTCATTTCATAGAACACATTATTCTGAAGGGCAATTTCAATAATACACTTCGAACTCTTTTTTTTTGTGAAATGCACTTACTACTTTAATCAGGTAAAAAGTACTTACTCTTGATTCAATGCTTTAATCAATATGATATAATTACTTTTGTTTTCCGATCGGAAAGAGTATGTTAATAGTCCTTGTTTGATTTTGTTTGTTTGTTGTTTTTGGAAGCTAGTTATCGTAATACATCTTAATGCATTTTAGAAATTTGTTTTAAAATATTATTTTTTATCACATAATTTATTCTAAAAATATGTTTTTTGAGAAGGTAAAATTTTCATTTTTAAAATTTTGAAGCACAAAAATTTGTTCTAGGAAGTTTAAAGAAAACGAGTTTGAAAGTGTCTATGATTTCTAAAAGATGGAGGAATTTCGGAAAACGGGTTTGGTTAGCAAAATGAAGGGTGTATGTAGCAATTTCCCCAACAAATTGATATTAAACTAAGGAATACAACACATGAATATCACGCCGAATACATTCTTGTCTCTAAGTTTTCAAAAATCTCCGATTTTTATTTGGATAATTGGATTAATCAAGTTAGATTTTTTGTTGTTGTTTATTTTTAAAAATACACATTTAAATTGATCAATTCAAACATACATTTAAAAATAGATAGTTGGCTTTTGTACCCCTCAATTTATCTTATACCCCGTCATTTAAAAAATTTATGTTTAAAATGTCCAAACTACCTTTAATAAAATTGTAAAAATTTAAAAGAATTTTTTTTTTACCGGGAATTTTATGATAAATGAAATTTCCGGTAGTTATAAATGAAAGAATTTTTTTACCGGAAATTTTAAGATGAATGAAATTTCCGGCAGTTATAAATGGAATTTCCGGTAGTTATAAATGAAAAAAATTGTTTACCGGAAATTTCAGGATGAATGAAATTTCCTGTAGTTATAAATGAAATAATTTTTTTACCGGAAATTTTAGAATGAATGAAATTTTCGGTAGTTATAAAAGAAATTTTAGAATGAATGAAATTTCTAGCAGTTATCATTATTATAATTTTGTTAATTTTTATTTATAAAAAAAAGTTATTATAATATAACAAGTTGTTTTTTTTGACTCATCTATTTAACCGTATTTTTTGCTCTAATTTAATGTATTTTATTTTAATAATAGAATTTTGATTTTTTAATTATTTTTAATTTATTTAAAAAATCAAAATACTATTAATAAAAAAAATTAAATTGAAGAGAAAAAAAATACATCAAATGGTCGACTAAATGTGCCACAAACAAAACGTGTCCTTAATATTTTGCCTATAAAATAACAACATATTTTCTTAACAACTCACTCCTATTTTTATTGCGAATATTTTATAAAATAACAACTTGTTTTCTTAACAACTCTCTCCTATTTTTATTTCGATCTAATAAAAAAATTAATAAAATATTGTTAATATAATTAAAAAATAATAGTAAAAATATTTAATAATATAAGTTACTTTACTTTATTATTATTATTATTACTTTTATTATTATTATTATTAATATAATTTATTTAATTAATTAATTTATAAATAATATTTGGTATTTTAAAATATTATAATTATTTTTGTTTTACTAATAAACAATTTTGTAATTGTATAAATGAGAAGAAAAAAAATTTGTAAGCCTAATACATGATGGCATCGTGGAGAAATTTCAATGAGGAATGAAATTTTCCTCTTGTAGTTATAAATCAATACCGGAAATTTCAAATTTCCGGGTGGTACTCCCGGAAATTTCAAAAATGAAATTTTCGGTATTCATTTATAACTACCGAAAATTGCATTCAGTCTGAAATTTCCGATAAACAACATTCTTTCATTTATAACTACCTAAAAAAAATTCTTTTAATTTTTTACAGTTTTATCAAGGGTAGTTTGAATATTTAAAAATAAAATTTTTAAATGAGGGAGTATAGGATTAATTGAAGGGGTACAAAAGCCAACTTTCTTAAAAAATATAGAGGAGAAGAAACTGCCTAAATAAGATATGAACACTCCAATGTTTCTGGACCAAGCCCATTGTAGTTGCAAAAATTAGAAAAATTTCCCCTGTACCCCCACAGTTTGCCTTGTACCCCCAAAAAAATTCGAAAATGCCAAAACTACCCTCAATTTTTTTTTTGTTATTTCAAAGAATTTTTATTTTTTTTTTAAGTTTTTTAATTTTTTTTAATTTTTTTTAAATGTTAACAGATATGGATAATCCACTACTATTAATGGACAAAACATGCGTCGATACTACAAATATTTTTGACACAGATCAGGTATGAATAAATATATTTAATATTAATATTATAAAAATATATTTTTGTGATTAATTATAATTATTTTATTTCAGATATTTGATTCAAGGGATACTGTTGTGAAATGGGCAAAAGAAATTGGTATAAAAAATAAAGTTACCGTTATTATCAGAAGATCAGATATAGAGACGGGTGAGAAAGGACGGAGAAATAAATTAATATTAGGTTGTGACAAAGGGGGAAAATACAAGTGTGCTGCTAGTTCTATTCGAAGTTCAACAAAAAAATGTGATTGTCCTTTCAAGCTTAGATCAAAACCATTAAAAGATGGTTCAGGATGGATAGTTAAAGTAATTTGTGGAATTCACAACCATGAATTACCTGATACTTTGGAGGGGCATGCATATGTTGGGCGCTTAAATGAAGAAGATAGAAAGCATGTTCATGAATTAACAAAATATAATGTTGCACCGAGACACATATTACTCTCATTGCAAGACCGAGATAAGAGTAATGTTACTAAGATCTCACAAATATATAAACAGAGAAGTATCATTCGATTGCGCGTGAGAGGTAATAGAACAGAGATGCAACATTTATTCAAGTTAATTGAAGATGCAAAATATGTGTGCTGGAATAGAAAGCGTGAAGACTCCGATGTTATGAGAGATATTTTTTGGGCGCATCCAGATTCAGTGAAGTTGTTGAATTTGTTTCCGATTGTGTTGATTATGGACAGTACCTACAAAACCAATAAATACAGAATGCCATTACTTGAAATTGTTGGTATGACATCAACAGAGAAAACATTTGTAGTTGGGTTTGCTTATTTGGAATGTGAGAGGGAAGAAAACTTTTGTTGGGCATTAGAGAGACTAAAAGATTTGTTTGTTACACAAAATAAATTCCCTCAAGTAATTGTGACAGACAGAGATCTTGCGTTAATGAATGCAGTTGGCATTGTGTTTCCACATGCTGTTAATTTACTTTGTCGATTTCATATCGAAAAAAATGTTGGAGCAAAATGCAAGCAATATGTCTTAAAGGATAGACAAGAGTCAATATTGAATATGTGGAAAGACATTATGTATTGTAGTAATGAAAAAGAGTATATGATGCGCTTGCATATGTTTGAGCAATCATGTGTTGATACTAAAGTGTTTGTTGATTATGTCAAAGAAACTTGGTTGACTCCACATAAGGAAAGATTTGTTGAAGCATGGACAAATAAAGTGATGCATTTGGGGAACACAACGACTAACAGGTATTTAATATAATTTTATTATATATTGTTGAATTTTATTATATATTGCTGAATTGTATTATATTATAATTTTATTATATTTTCTAATGTATCTGTAAAAAAAATTTACAGGGTTGAGTCAGCTCACTGGAAACTGAAGTTAATGTTAGAAAATAGCATGGGTGATTTGTGTAAATGTTGGGAGGCTATGAACAACATGATAAGGTTGCAACATAAAAGAATCAGAGCCTCGTTTCAAAAAAGTTTTTATGATGAAGAGCATGAGCACAAAAATCCATTTTATCAGAGATTGAATACATTTGTATCAACAGAAGCTCAAAGACGTATTGATGAAGAATACGACAAAGTTGAGTGAGTGTGTACTGACAAATCTATATGTGGGTGTTCTCTGAGAAGGACATACGGATTACCTTGTGCTTGTGAATTGGGACAATATAAATTAATGGGTGAACCAATTCCTCTAGATTCTGTGCATATTCAATGGAGAAAATTAAGCATGGAATGTGAACTCACTCAAGACACAGAAGATGGATCAGAGTTGGATATGTCTATTGAGATGAATGCCTTATGGAAACGCTTTCGTTCACTTGATGTTATTGGGAAACGAGTGTTGAAGAGTAAAGTGCGTGAACTTGCTTTTCCAAGTACAAGTTCAATGTGTCCAAAGCTTTATAAAAGTGAATATACAACTCATCATCTGGACTAGCTTGATGTTGACTCAATCCCTGTTGTATAAGATCACCGATCTGCTGTAGGATAGGTGGCGGCTGTGAACTAGAAGCATCTGCACTGGTGGGCGGTACACTATAACGTGGGACCTGAGGTACACCATCTAGTCGCACCAGCAGTGGATGAGACACCTGATAGAACCACTCCAAATATCCATCTTCACACTCAGATGGATATGTAGCTGGACGAAGCTTGGGAAATAGCTCTGTCACTGGCGTCACATATCCCAACCATTCCACATCTATATCAAATAATCTAGCAGGATCTGGAAGTGGCGGTGAAGGAATATATTGGATATATCCGAATTGTCTCAAACATCTCTCTGGTAGATATTTCACTACAGTGCTGCATAATCGAATGTGACCAGTATAAAGCGTGATATCATCAAAAGGAATGACACCCATGTGATTCTCCCATGGTCTCCATATAACATCTACAGGTGTCAATGCATCAATAATACTTCTGTATTCGTGGACCTTATGCTTGCCTTGCTTATATCACCATCTATTCATTCGGGCAAAACATTCCACGTCAGCACCCTGATCACCTCTATTACAAATATTCGGAAAATATTCGTAAATCCAGCACTGTTACAAATAAAAATATTAAATAATTAATACTAACAATTAAATACAACATAAATAAATTAAATAAATAATTAACAATTAATACTAAAATATAATTGATACCTGAAGCAGCGTCATATATCCACCTAGCTGTTTGGTGTCATAATAGCATGCATCTGAGAGGTAGTCATAAAGCACCACTAGTGAAGCAGTACCCCATGCATATTTATCTATACCATCTAAATATCTGAATAAAGAAAGGTACTTCGCATCAACTAGAGTATGACTCTTATCAACGAAAATAATACTCCCGACTAAATTCAATAGATATGCCCTAGCAGCACAATCAAACCTCTCTGTTGCACACTGCCTTCTGAACACCTCCTTCAACCAATCCAATCTATAATGTGCACCTCTAGTCTTTTTGGTCTCCTCCCAGATCTCTTCCGTGGTCACTCCTAATAGATGGAAGACAAGATTACACGTCGTTACTCTATCTACATCGGGTGGACTGTAGAACTCACCCCTAATAGGCAATCCGAGAAGATTGGCAACATCATCCAAAGTAATCGTCATTTCACCAAATGGCATGTGAAATGACGATGTCTCAGAATGCCATCTTTCAACAAAGGCAGATATCAAGTTGTTGTCGATCATCTTCAAACTACCCCGTTGTAATGGGTTCAGACCAGACAAATTCACCCAATTCTCTATGGGTCGCGGAAGTACCGGCGGAGTAAATTGTTGCATTTTCTTCCCATGCGCAACAATTTTCAACAATGGTCGCTCCTGTATACAAAAAAAATATATGATATTAAAATTAAATTTAGACAACAAATAATAATTAATTTAAATA
>NC_021163.2:19387819-19469222 GCF_000331145.2 Cicer arietinum | reverse complement strand
CATGTACCACATCTTCCTCATGCACTATAGAAGGCTCCCCCTGATCATTATGTCCCTCATCATCGTCTTCAATAATCATACGTCTTCTTCTCCTTGAAGCTGTCGGTCGAATCCTCTCTAGGGGATTCATCGGAGTCGATGTAGAAGTCTCAGTGTCCCGTGTAATTCGTATGATTTTGCCGTCTCTTCCTCGTACACCCACTGAAAAATTAAAATATTAAAAGAATCAAATCACAATAACTTATAAAATTATAATTAATTAAATTAAAAAAAAAAAATATACGTAACTTCCGGAAAACTTGATGCTCAAGTTCTCCGGTAACTACCGAAAATGTTGGCAATCAAGTTTTCCGGAGCACGTTCTGTACCGGATAACTTAAAAATATGTTTTCCGGAACACTCTTTTGTACCGGAAAACTTCATGCAAGATTTCCAGAGTACAACTTCTGTACCGGAAAACTTGTTTCTCAACTTCTCCGGAAATTTGGGAAAAAAACTTACTCTCTGTTCCGGAAATGTAAAAATGTGGAATGGTAATTTTGTGAGGTTTTATTATTTATACGAGGACAAAATAGTCATTTCATTCTAAATTTGGGGGTATAGGTATAATAAGGAGGGTACAAGGGAAATTTTTCCAAAAATTATCATAAGGATGAGCACAGCCTGATCTTCTTAATATCATTATTTCCTTTACATATACTACTATGGTTGCCAATTCTTACAAATTGTGTATCGTAGTGTAGTAGCTGGACAAAATTATGATAAATTGATCTTATAAAATTGTTGCCATTGTGAAATGGTGCATTCAAATGATGATAAATTGTTAGTTGTAGACACAATATATTTGGGGTAACACTATATAACTAGTTTCTTAATAACTCCTCACTAATATCCAATAATTTAAAGAATATTATTTTGTGAAAATATTTTCTGTTTGTAATTATCTAAAGTTGTGTGTGTTAGTTTTATTTATTAATAAAGAGTTAAGTTACTTTTGAAGTACTAAGTTGTCTATATTTATAAAATAATAAAAATATTAAAAAAAATTGATTACATTATTTATGAAAATGTATTTTCATTAACTATGATTTTATCTTATATTTATTATAATAATTTATTTTAAAAGTTTTTGATTAAAGTAAAAAGTGAAAAAGAATGTTAAAGTGGTCCAAACAGATGAAAGACTCAATATGAGGGCATGCCTTCTATTTCTACATGTTTGATTTGATTATAAACTTGAACATTTTTATTGATTTTATTTGAGATTTATTTTGTACTAGGGAATATTATTTTGGGCCAAGCCATGCACTACATAAAGCAAAAGCTAGGCTAAGAGGCATTGGGGGTTAAGAGCAGTGCATGAGAAATATACTATGCACCCCCTCACTTTAACTTTCCATCCCTCTATTTCAAATAAAAATACTATTTTGTCTATTAAAAAAATTAACCACTCCATTATTCATTCCATTTTTTGAAACTTCCAAAATTTTCAAACTTTCGAAATATAAAAAGTGAACTTTTTTTACATTTTCGAAACTTTTGATAAATCTAAAACTTTCGAAATGTATTTTTTCAGAATTGATCAAAAATTTTGAAACTTTTGATTAATTTGAAAGTTTTGAAACTTCTGAAATAGAGAAAATTTTAGAATTTTCAAACAATTCAAAATAGGAAAGTTTCGAAAATTTCCGGATTTGGAAACTTTCAAAAATCTCTAGATTTGGAAACTTTCGAAATTTTCCAGATTTGGAAATATTCGAAACTTTCCAAATTTTCGAAATGTAATCATTATTTCGAAATTTGAAACTTCCAAAAAAGATCAAAAAATTTAGAGTTTTCTATTTCTGAAGTTTTAAATATTTTGAAACTTTCAAAACTTTCGAATATTTTAAAATTTTGTTTAGTTAAAAGGGTAAAATTGTATTTCTATAAAAATGGGGGTATCTATAAATAGGCTTAGGCTTGTATTTCCTCTCTTTTTAAAACTTTGGAATTGAAAATTATTTTGGCACGACTCTTTCTAAGTGAAAATTTTGCCTTTTGTAAGTTTTTTTAATTTTATTTTATTTTTATTTTAACAAATGCAAATGAAAATTTATTAAATAAATACAAAATTAGGCTTGGCAACAGCTAGTTAATCAATGAGTTTTGTCTTTCTCACCCTCACATTCGATTAGTTGAGTAAAACTCGCAGTCATTTTTATTTTTTTATCGAATGTGATCTTTTAAATTTTCATCCCTGCCCATGATGGAGTTTATATAAAATAATAAATTTAAAAGTTATATTTATTATAATTAATATAATAAAAGCATAATTGTTTTTGCGGTCCTTAAACTTATTTTTAGATAATATTTTAGTTATTTATCTTTTTTCTTTTTTTCAATCTGGTCCTTTATTTAATTTTAAATAAATAATTTAATCTTTTATGTTTTAAAATGTTAACAATATTATCATTCTTTTACAGAAATTCATCAAAATTTTGAAACAAAACTCATAAAATTAATTATCATCTTCAATATAACGCAAATTTCATCAAATTTATAACTCAAATCTTCAAATAAACTCATATTTTCATTCTTTATATTTTCAAATTTTTGTAATAAAATTAAATAAAGTTAAAGGGTCACAGAAGCAATTGTGCCTATAATAAAATAATAATTATTATTATACAATAATAAAATAAAAAATATTTAATTATATTTTTTATAAAGAAAAAAAATAACAATAATATTATTAATGAGACGAACCAAATATAAACACTATCAAACTCGTCTCCATACATTAGTTTTATATTCAGAAAAAATCTCCACTCATGTCCAATGAAGATATAGATTTTTCCGCCTAAATTGATATAGAATCAGATGAGTACCTCCGACTCAAGGGGGTGTTATCATCCATACACAATTGGATATAGTACAATGACTAGAATAAAATATTTCAATATATAATTTTGGTATATTTAATATTGTTGTTATTTTCCCGTAAAAAACTGTATGATTTCGTCAGTTGCATTCTGTTATAGCTCATATTAGTCTATGAACTTAATATTTCAATGTTGTATTTAGTTATTTCATTCATAAACTCCACGAATACTACTCTAATTATATGTCTTTAATAATAATTTGAGAACTAACAAATTATTATGAGAACTAACAAATTATTACCATAACATTACTACAAATATAATTGTAAGTGTTAGAAAAATATATGTATTAGGGTCACCAAAACTAACACTATGTAGAGAGAGAATACCGTAAAATATCCAACAGAATTGTTTCGTGCACCTTCTACTTATACTTTCCACCCCCTCATCCCCATTAAAAATATCATTTTGTCCATGTTGTTATCTATAAAAACCTTCAAAAAATTTACCTTCCCTTTTTCACCAATTTCATTCGAAACTTTTAATTGTCTGAACTACATACTTGCAAACCTTCGAACATTTGAAACCTTTGAAACACAAAAGTAAAACCCCCCTCGAAAACTTAAAACTTTTGAAACCAAAACTTTCCAAATATTCAAAAGTTTCTATCAACATGAAATTTTCTAAATGATATTTTTTCCAAATCCCACAAATTTTAAAAAGTTTCTAACAAGAGCTACTATGCTACACTAAAGCATATCTCAAAATTCTTTTTATTTTATTTTAGATATGATGAGAAAGAAATTAACTATGCGAAAAATTGATTAAATGTCTTTTGTTAGAAGGATAACTTTGATCCAATCTTATTTGATTATAATATTATGTCTCTATGACTCTTCAATAAATGATCTTAATAATTTTTTATATCGGAAAAGTCATTTCTAAAATGTAGGAGCAAGTTAAATTCCACATCAACTAGATTATCAATGATGGGCACAAAACTCGATTATGGAGGGATTATTGCTTCACTAACAATGGAGCTCTAGAGAATCATTCCATGACACCAATACCTCTTGTATAATTTAAGTATTATGTTTCAAATTACATCATTAATAACGGTTGAAATTAAAATATGATCTCTAGCCTCGTCTTAAATCATATTTGCAATTTGATTATTAAGTTAAAAGTTTTTATTACTAGTCGCATTAACATATTTATTTGGAGCTTATCTAATGATGAAAATTTTAATCTCAAATCAATTTACAATTGCATTAGTAGTTTGGATAATAATACTATTAATATGAATTCTTTGTTTGACCATATTTGACATTAGAAAGGTTCAACTTAGATTCACTCACTTATATTAAAGATATCACTACAAGTGTTAGATAAATATTTTGATAAAATTGAACTTGATATTCATCTTATTATGACAAGGATGAATTTTATTTATCAGATTGAGAAGAAAATTAAACTACCTTTTAGCACCTCAGGATGAGATGAAGGTTTAAGCAACAAAATACTCATTGGACAAATTCTCGCAAAGATTTGTGAAAATCAACATGGATGGTAATAATAAGATGAATATTAAGGATGGAGTTAAATAAAGAACGAGTTAAATAAAGAAGATGAAGAAGGCGCCACATTAATGATGATTAATAAACCAACGTAAAATCGCCACAATGGTAAGAAATTCATTGATAAGATTCAAGCAAGTTCAAACCCAAGAACTCAAAGAGGAGACACATCTCACTCACGATTCTCATTAGAGAAATTTTAATTCATTTCAAAGTTATCTAAAATGAGATTCTTACAAAGTATTTAAATAAGTATTTACCTTATTCCTAAAATGGGCCAAAAGTCAATTCGCTAAACCCATATTAGACTTACACCATTTAACTAAAATTATTATAATTCAAATTAAACACAAATAAAACTAAAAACTATTATAAAATATTGACTTGAAATATTATTTGTTTTTCCTTCCAATTAACTCATTTTAAACTCTCATCATTTAAGTATCTATATAGCTAGAACGAGACACATCACTCATGTTATCCTTAAGATTGATTATTTGCAAGTTGTTACCATGATTCAAAATAGACATACATCCACATTTACCTTCGATCTCTCCTTTCAATAAGGTTCTTGCTCCTATCTATTTCCTTGTTGGAGAAATATAGTTAATTACATTTAATGCATTAGCCATTAGAGCACACAATGTATGCTATGATATTGTTTTGGTAAAAATTATTCCTACTAGCATTTATTTACTTGAAAAAGATTTGCCACGGAGTAAAAGAACCGTAGAGTTAAAGAAAGTAACATTTATCATTGACTTACTCCTATTTTCATCTCATAATTATAAATTTTATCAAGAACAATAGAGTAAAACAACTTGCAATATTCTTTTTTAATGTTATCATAAAAAAATAATCTCACCCAGATTTTTGGTGATAACAAAACACAATTTTAATTTCCTTTGCAGTGAAACATTTTATATGAATAATTATAGAGTATAATTATTAGATAAATCTTGAAGAATGGATTATTGCAAATACAAGGTGGACTAATATTGTTCAAGAGACAAGAATGATAAATATTAACTTTCCCGTAATGTTAAACTGAATGTTCACTTCACTTTTCTTCACATTAAAATCTCTATATTTCTTCTATTTACAAATTTTGTTTTGCATTTTTCTTTCACATATCACATTTGTTAATTGTAAGATTATTTAAATTTAATTTATTACAAATTCAAAATTCATAGGACTTTTGTGTTTAAACACTGCTAGTACTTAACAAAGAACCTCACAATTTCAATCTCCTTGCTTTAGTTTTCCAATTAACCCTCTAATAAAAAAAAGTCTGTTTTCTTTTGGAGATTTAATTTTTATGTTTTCTTGACCTGCACTTAGTAGTGTCCATTGCTGGGAAGGGGTGAATGAGTTTGTTCAGGAAGGATGAGAAAATGAATAGAAAAAATTCCAGAGAAACGAAATATATCACGATAAGGAAGAGAGAAGCTTATGCAGGTTGAGAAGGAAGTAGAATTTAATGTGACTTCAAAATAGAATGAAGCTATTAGCAATGTCTGAAACATAGATTTTGTGGAGGGGTATAATATATATTGGTCTCTTTGTCAGGGAGGAAAGCTTCAACGACTTGTTTGATCTTCTTGTAGCTTTGAGATAGTATTGAATAAAGGTAGAAATATTTTAATTTTAAACATACAAAATTGAAGAGAATCTTAACCGTAATGAGGCGTGTGAATGGGGGAAGAACACTATAGCAGGGAAAGGAGATAGGGAAGGGCCAAGTTAGCGGGTGTCTACTGAATTAAGTCCCACATCGGGTAGTGTCTATGTGAAACTAAACTAATCGTGATATAAAACGAAAGGACCTGCTAAATCAAAAATTCACGGAGCCGTGTGATGAGCACATAGCGAACTATTCTTTCGCCTTTTACTAAAGAATACCGTGTGCGCGTCACATCTTAGCGGCATACGCTAGTTTTTGGGAAGGGTTCTCTTTTCAGAGGGCTCTGCAATAATAGTTAAAATTTTGTTCTAACAAAGTAAAGAATTTCTTTGTTTACCCATATCAGCCCTGTCTAATATGCTGTTAAAGAAATGGATTAAAGAAAAGGAAAGAATGTCACTCCTAAAACCACTAAACGTGGGGAAAGCCATTTTAGATTATAATTCAAAATTATTTTGTTTATACAAAATTTATTAAAAAAGTTTCTCTACAAAACTACACAATATTGTTACAGCGAAGTCCAAAATCCGATAATCCTTAATCTTAATTTTTATTTGTAATGGTTTAAAATAGTGTTTTGGTTTAAAACAGTGTCTTGTCTACTATTACCCCTGTAATTAGATTCCCGACTCATTCAATTAAATATCTTCAATCTTGTGTTTTTGTTTGTAGATTTAAGCTTTTGATTCAATTATTGTTAGTTCTCCACTTGAAATTCGAATACTTTAACTGAGAACTTTTCGTTTATTTCAATCTTGACTCAGTTTTCGCTATATTATTTACTTCAGGACATCAAACGTGTTTGGGCGACCGTGACAATATTCTTATCTAATTGGAAGGGTGCTAAGGTGCAACAAGATGAGGTTGTTGATCGTGATCCTGCAACATATGCATGTGTCTACTGTTGTAAGCACTTAAGTGGGTTATTTTTTAGCTTGATTACAAATTAATAGTGGATAGCAAGCATAGCATCCAATGTAAAAATATCCTCTCTACCATGTCAAACTGCGAAGTTAAATTTAATCAAAGGCAACATATGTAACAACTCATAAGTTAGCTAGTTTCCACATTCTTACTATTGCTTGTATTTGTGTGGTTGATTTCAAGACTGCGTATTTATTAAAATAAATTGTATTACACCAATCTTCCATGAATTTAGTGCATATTAAACTGACATTTTATTTGAAACTACACAATTTTTTATATATTATCTATTGTAATTAGGTGTGTTAAGAAAGTTAGTTAAATGGGAGTCATATCTATGAAGTCTAAGAGAGTCGATTAGCCCCTATAAAAAAGTTGGTTAGTTTTATTTAAAATTAAAAGTGGATTGATTTGTTATCTAAGAGCTTGTTTGATTGTGTTTTACTTTTTAGTTTTTAAAAACTATTTTATAAATAAGTTCTAGAAAACTATTTTTAAAAAGAAAAAAAAAAAAAAAATCTGTTTGACAACTCAAATTTTTAAAATAGTTTTTGACTAGAGTTAAAAAAACTGAAAAATGAAAAGTAAAACAATTTATCTGTTTTGCTTTTTTAATTTTAAAAAGTATAATATTAAAAATAGTTTTATAAAACAGTTTTTATTCGAACATTTGAAATTATTTTTTTCAGATCCCACAAATTTTCAAAAGTTTCTAACAACTGAAATTTTCGAAGTGCATTTTTTCCTAGACTTTTCCAAAACTTTGGAAAGTTTCTATCAACATGAAACTTTCAAAACTTTTTAACAACTTGAAACTTTCGAACATTTGTTTTTCAGAAATATGAAACATTTGAATGTTTCAAAGGTTTCAAAACTTTGAAATTCATGGAAAGTTTTGAAATAGATCCAGAAGTTTGGCCTTCAATGAAACTTCCGAATCGAATTTCAAAAATTTGGGAAAAATATGAAAGTTCTGTAATGATTTTTTTTTTGTTTATTTATTTATTTTTCAATTTTTTTATTATTGATATATTGAAGTGTATAGAATGAGAGGTGCATTGGACCAAATTATTCGCAACATTTCTCGAAGCGTGAGAGGTGATACTAGTGATGGAGCATAGATAATTCCACTAACATCATCAAACATACGACATAATGAAGCAAATCGTCCAATT
The DNA here is from genome assembly GCF_000331145.2 of Cicer arietinum. Taxonomy (NCBI): domain Eukaryota; kingdom Viridiplantae; phylum Streptophyta; class Magnoliopsida; order Fabales; family Fabaceae; genus Cicer; species Cicer arietinum. The sequence continues at coordinate 19,460,998 of NC_021163.2, read as the reverse complement.
AGGCAATCTCATCGTAGACAAGATGTTTAGGATGATGTCGCTGAGCCTGCACAGATGGAGGAGGATGTCCCTGAACCTACACAGATGGAGCAGACTGAGGAGCAGTATGTTGAGCCTGCACATGATGATGCTGATGTTGAGATGATGATGTTGCTGATGATGTTGAGCCTAAGCACAATCAGTAACCCGGATTCCCCGGAGGATCGGTGGTGATATCTGTGTTGACACAATATGAACACTACGTGGCTCGAAATATATGGGAAAGGGAGGTATACATAATCAACAAAAAGGATAATATCGGCACACACTAATCATTTTTTGTAAGATGTCAACCATGATTCTTCACATAATCTTCAAATTTTTCTTTGTAAGGTGTCAACCACGAATCTTTCACATAATCAACAAAAAGGATAATATTAGTACACATTAGTTCAAAGTGTTGCAAGTGATGATCATACTCCTCCACACTAGTCGAATATATAATTTTCCCCCATAAATCTATTACTTCATCTTGTCTATCCTTTTTCACATATTATTTGTATCTTGCCCCAACGTTTTTTTCAATATGAAAACGATATAGCAAATGAATTGAAGTAGAAAACACAACACTAATAGCATTCGTCATGGCAATAACTTTAAAAATTAAATTCTTAGAGACGAACAATTGTCTTACTTTTTCAAATGCTCAGATGAAGTTATCTTGTCGCTCTTATTCCAAGTAAGCAAACCCAACCGAAAGTGTCAAACTAGTAGATGTTACACCGACAGTTTCAAGTAATGATAACCGATTTCTATTTGTTTTGTATGTGTTATCACATATCAAAATAAAATTAAACGTGTTTAATAATTTTATACAATCAGGATGCATCCAAAATATATCTCTCATAACATATAAATTCTCCCATCTTCTTGTCCAATGCATATAATTTTCTTGTTATATTAACTTCAACAGATGCTGCATTTCTGTGTATGAACCTCTCAACGATAATCGATAAGTAGTTCTCCTTTATATATTTGACTGAGAATTGTGAGATTATATTTATTTCTTTCTTTCAAAGCATTCAAAATGAATCTTGGTGCAAACTTATATTTTGTCATGTCATTGACAAATTTTCTCTCTTCTACGTTTAAACACCCCAATTATGAATGATCGATTAAAGTATCCAATAAATCATGACTGTGTGTTCCACAACGAACACTAATTTTCCATCATTCATCGATACTCAATAGTATACATCTGAGTTTAAACAGACAGTTTTTTTTTTGTGAGAACAAATTACTGTTGATTTTGATTTATATCTTCCACTTCTTTCGCATCCCAAAATTAATTTGTCTTTTCTTCTTCTCTTTCCAATTGCTTTATCTCATCGAATGGTAACAATTAAAATTTCCATTTTGCCTTCTAATATTTTTTACCCATTCAAATATAGCTTCTCGAGAGGAAAATACCTACCAAATATGTTTCAAGTAAAACATCAATATATATATCTATATTAAAAATTTCACCGGTGGTGAATTTTTCTGTAGAATCTATAATCGTTATTGAAACACGAACCTCAACTCTATTCATACCTGATTTCAAAAAGAGTACTAAATTTAATTAATAATAATAATATTATTATTATTATTATTAATTAAATTTAGTCAAATTCAAGTAATATTATGAAATAGTCAAATTCAAGTAAATTGATGAGAAAGGATGGGTTTGGTGTGTCTTGAATATGTGCCTTATTTATTTTAAATCATGGGTCTCAGTTTGTTTTTTACCCACTTTACAAAAAACAAATTACAGTTTAACTAGAAACACGACCACTGCAACAGCAACTGGTACGATAAAGTGTGGAAGCGGGCACATTTTTTTCAAATATTTATTCGCGATAAAATTTATTTTCACTACCCAATATACCTTTTCAGTATATATCCAACATACAAGATTTTTTCTTCTATATCTTTTTTTTTAACTCTCTTTATAATAACTCCTTCTTATTTTTACATAAATTAATAAATAAATTTTATTTTATTAACAACTCTCTTGTTTTTTCATCCGAAACAAATAAATAAAAAGTAAGTATTTTGTTTGATGTACATTAAAATCAAACAAAATTCAATATAACCGACTTGATGTATTTTCTTTTACTTTATTATTATTATTATTATTTTTTTATTATTATTATTATTATTATTATTATTAGATTCAAAAGAAAAATAGAAGATAATTATTAATAAAATTAAATTAAATTGTTAGTTTATTTAAAAATAAGAGGAAGTTGATAAAATAATATAATATATTATTTATTTTGGTACATCTAATCAATCGCTGATGTATTTTATTAAATTAACAATTACTCTTTTGATAAACTAAAACATAAAAAAAATTAAAAGATCATAGATGCAAATAAACTACACTACAAAACATCTTTGTTCTAAAGTGTAGTTTTTATTGGAAAATATGATATCCATAAAATGAGATAAAAGAAAAGTCTAAAACTGTTTTATAGTTATGAAGGTAAAATGGTACAGATTAGAAAACGTAATAGAAAATGATTATATCAAATTTTTGTATATATAGTTACTAATTAATAACAAATTAACCTCTAATCCATAAACTTTTATATTTGTAATGCCCTACCACTATAAGAAAGAATCACAAATCATCAAATACAATAAATGACAAAAACATAACTATTACGTGTGTTACACTTATATATGACAATTTCTTAAAATTTACTGTCAATCTAAGTAATTTTTACATATATATCTTTCTTTTGAAAAAAATTATTAATATATTTTACATTAAAATTTATATATCGAAATCTTCTATTACTTTTTTAACTTTTAAGAGGTTGCATACCGTCTTACGACCATCTAAATAATTTTTTTTTTTGTTTATAGGATGTCGCATCTCCAGGATGTGACCATCTATAATTTTTTACTGTAGAAAAAAAAAACGGTCACATGACATGGACGAGACTTCTTAAAAGTAAAGAAAAAAAATATAGTTTAATATATAAATTTTAATGTAGAATATATTAATTAATTAAAAAATTATATATATATATGGAAAAAGAACCTCAATCTAAACCAGTTGGAATATTAAGTGATTCTAATTTTGTTGTAGTGGAGTGTTGATGGTTAAAAGTAGGAGGAAGCCTAGTCATGATTCGCAATGTTTGTTGCTTGGACCTTTTGTATTCTTCGTACTCTAGGCGTGGGCTCTACTTGCTCTTTTAATTTCTTTATATGGTGATGGTGGCGTGTTTGCTCTTTCTTGTAACAAAATTTGGGTTCAAATATTTTCCATTTTAAATTCATTAAATCATTTTCTTTATTTTATTTTTCAATCAACCCCCACTAAAAATGATGAATTTTACGTGTCACTAAAGCTTAACTCAACTAATAAATACTGATATTATTAAATTGAACATTATATTTCAAGTTTCTAAATTCGAATATAAACCTTGTAATCGTACGCGACATGTGAGTTTAAATACATAAAAACAAGGATTATATGTATTTCAAGAAAAAAATTTATCTTTTATGGATACAAATTCTGAAATTTCCCACTTCAAGTAGATTTTTGTTTTTAAATTTATAATTTTTTTATAAAACATTTAGCTTCATTATTACAATTTCTTCTTGCAAAAAATTAATAACATTGCGATTGACACAAGTATGGTTGTAGAGTCTAACATTCTCGTAAGAAACAGAAACTCATGTTGCAAGAAAATTACATTGATTGATATATAAAAGAGAACAAAGATGAGACATGTTTTAGTAATGCATACACGAATACATTATTTCACTGTCTTATTAGTTTGAAAAAATATGACCAATGCTAGAATTTAAAATCCAATATTTATATTTGTCAAAAAAGAAAATTATCAATTGTGTCATTGCACAAGAATGTGCTTAAAACACAAACAAGTGAACCTAGATACTATTATTAACAACTTTTTCCACAATTTTGTGCTCCCTATTACAAAATCAAAAGAACATACGTTAGGTAATTGTCTACCTTTTCTAATTTGGTAACATACTTGGGCCCTTATCATGGTAGACACAAAAGAGGGTCCAATACCATATTGGTTAAGAATTTCTTTTTATCCTTAGCTTCATAAAAGCAACCAAGGACTTGACTTGGTCTATTGTGTTATCCAACTATCCAAGTAGTAATTATATGTTTCCACCTTCACTTCATTTAACTAAATGTCTTGATTAGAACGTGGTCAAAATCTAAGTAATTAACATGAACTAGTACTTCTACCTGTACATAGTTGCACTAATTATTTTCAAAATTCAACACATCATGATATTTGATTGACAATTAATTATAATTATTTGTATTTTGTGATCATAATCTCTTATTTTTTAAGGTGTCTGTTAGCCGAAAGTCAGAGATTAATCATTTGAGATACATATATTTATTTAAGAAATTGATATTTTTTAACAAATATTCTTCTATACACACTGATTAGTTAGAAATTAAATTCATGATCAAATATTAAAAGATTCAATTATCCACCAATTATGTCACATCATATTTTCTATCAATTATGTCACGTCATGTTTCTTTTTATGAAACATGTTTATTTAATTATCTCTTAATATCAAAAAGACTTTTTGTGCAAGAAATAGTCCACTAATTAATAATTAATAAGTTGTATTTACGGTAAAAAAAACATGTTTAATTATTACTTGAGTGGCTCTAATGTGTTAAAAATTAGCATTGAGCACTTTATAGTCTTCTTTCAACATTTTATTTTGGGGGGACAAAGGGACCATGTAATAGAACTTGATGTCTCATTCCCAACATTATAAATATGCATGCCTTACACTTTTGCCCCCCACAAACACTTATTTTCATGTTTTCTTTTACTCTTTAATTTGTCTTTGGCTTAAATTCTCTTCTAGCTTCTTCTGTCCTGCTACTTCTTATTCTAAAAAAAAACTCCTTCATTTGAAACAATGCCAAAAACAAATGGAAATGTTGAATCAATAACTAAGACAGTTAGAGCTCCTCCAAAAAGAGGCCAAATCAAAGCTAAGATAATGAGCCAATTTGTTCAAGCAGGAAGACAAATGTTTAGCAAGGAAAAGGTGGCAGGGGATGAGTCACATACTTCACAATCACATGATGACTCTAATCATTAGCATTATATGTTGATACCATTCTCTCTATTATGCCTCTGTAGCATAATGCATAGATATTATGCTACTGTATTTCCTAGTCTCTCTATGTTGAATGTTAATTTTAGCTCTGTTGCTTGGCATGTAAGTCTCACCTCAAATATATATTTCAAGCTTGAAAATCAGTCTTTTTTGTAGAATCTTCTCTTTCATTGTATATTTGTCTCCTCTTTTTTTAATGTTACTAATTACTTTATATAGTTAACTTATTTGCATTGTTTTGGACAAAAGGCCAGGGAGAGAAAAACTAAAATTTGAATTTTCCTCTACATATTTTTAAATTTTATCATAAAAATGAGATGTATGAATAATAATAAAAAAACATGAAATATAGCAGGGCATAACTAACAAATAAAAAATCTCACAAGTAACAAAACACAACATAGGATGCATTAATTAGTTGGAAACTCCTCTTCGTAAAAGGCAATATATATGACATAGAAGATGAATTGCATATTGAAGTTGGATGGTGAGGGTTGTCCATGAGAATTTGGGTATAAAAAGTTTAAATTTGTTTTATTTTTTTAATTCAAATTCTTTATTCTTTTTATAAGTCATATATAATGATAATAAATTTTATTATATTTAATGTGATATTGATCAATTATTTTTTTTATAAATATAAATAATTCATCTTGAATCTTATGACTAAAATAATGATAATCAATTTTTTTATGTTCCATACGATCAATAAGTTTTTTCATGACAATATTTCATTCAATGGTCATCTAGCAAGAGAGAGAAAATTTTAAGAAGAAAATAAATAAAGACAATTGTTAGTAAAAGAGATTCTTATAAAAAATAATATGATTTTGTTTATCTTTACAAACTTAATTAAAGGACTAATAAGTAACGATGGTACAAAATAAAGAAAAATAATATTTTTTAAATTTCTAATTTTAGTCTAAAGATAAAAAAAAAAACTCATTATTTTTTGTACATATTCAACCATAAAATCTAACAATTTATAATTTTAGAATTTGGACATTTTAATATTTTTTACTATATAATTTTAAGTGATGTTAAATGGTGTCAATGATTTATTCAAAGAAATGCTAGAACCATGATTTGTTATATTTATATTATAAATTGTTGATCAAAGTCAATTTCAAATTTTAAGAAAATCATGAATGGTGAGTGTGTGTTAAAGTGATCAATCTTATAATCTTCGTCCTTTTTAACTTTTTTTTCTCTTGTATAAACCAACATTTTCCTATATTTTTTTATACTATATTTTATTTACTATATAATTTTTTTATATTATAAAAATATTTGTGTCCATAAGAATTTGGAGCTATAGACGATCCCACAGGTTAAACATGTTTCAGGCCACCACCGAGGGGATTGTTGTATTTTATAAACAAGTACAAAAGTCAATAAAATTAAAACAATAAGGCTAAAAATGGTAGAGAATGTAAAAATTATAAGTTTAAAAAATGCTATTGGAAATATCATTTAGAGAAAACATCTATGATCAAAGAAGTTTATAAATTAGTTCAATAAACTAAAAGTTCAGTGATGAAACTAACATGATATTTATAAGGTGATTTATTTTAAAAAAAATTAATATATTTATAAAATTGCACTCGCTGACACCATAAAAAGTTCGATTAATCCATAATTAAATATATAATAACTAACAATGTCATTTTTTAATATAATCAACTAAACTATTTGCAAGTATCGTATCTTCAATTTTATTTACTAAGTCAAGTCTTGACAAATTTTATTATTAAAATTGTTTTATTTGTAGTTGTAATAGAGATTGAAAATATCAAAATAATATAAATAGAATTATCAATCAAATAATAATTTTGTTACTTTTTATTTCTTCTAATTTTGTTATTAATAAACATATTTAGGATAAAATATTATATATTATTGGAGTAGATAAATCTAAAACTATAGTCACTTATTAAAAAAAATTGGGTAATCAAAGTTGCCCCATTGCTATGGTAGTTTTGCCTGTATATAAACTAGTTTTATTGGTATTAGCAAACAATAGATTAGCCTTCCTGTTTATTTACTATAATGAGTAATGTGAGAGTTATTTTAAGATGGACAATTTGAATCAACTCCAACTAAGAATTGTAAGTACATACCACAGGAGTGGATAACATAAGGGAATTGCGTTTCAATTATTACAATTTAAATGAAACGTGAAAAACATTGCGCAAAAATATTTTTTATTTTTTAAATTTTAATTTAACTTTATTCATCAATAAAGAAGAGAGAAATTTATAAAATAAATAATTATCTATATTTTTATAAATAATAAAAGAATTTTTCTTATTTCTAAAAATATATTTTATTAACGATCACTTGATCTTTTTATATAACAATGTTTTGAAAAATAAAAACACGGTATTTTTACAAACAGTACATTGACCTAACCAAAAGTATCATAATCCAGGAGTCGTGGGCACTTGTGGCAATAAACAGAACAGGATGATATAACATGTCTTGAAGAGACAAAACATCCCAAATAATGACACGCGATATTGTATTTTAAAATAAAACAAACATACACGTCTTGACCCCATTCAATTCAAACATCCTTTTGTGTTACATCTGCTCGTGCAGCACATTCAAAAAATTAATCAAGACTTTTGAAATTCAGAAAGTTCAATGATTTGACTCAAGTTAGATGGATTCATTTAAGAGGACAAAGTCCCTACGTGTTATGAACAGCAACTACGATGTTACTCGGAAAAAACCAAAGTACTTGCTAGTTTCTACGCTAGTAACATTGTTTGTTGTTTCTTCATTTGTAAAACCTACTTTATTTGCAAATAAATAATTAGTCCCCAAAATATATCAAAACCATGGTTTGAATTTTCGTTGGGGTATGACAAGATATTCATTATTTTCCGCAAAAAGAGACATACACGTTCAGCCAAAAATATATAAAAAAAAGATTAAATATATTTTTTGTGATTAATGTATGAAATTTTGATTTTGGTCTCATTACTTATTAGCTTTGGCCTATCATTTTTTTTCCGGCTTTTTTAAAGATTTAATATTATTTGTTAGTATGTTATGTTTTTCTTTTGGATTATTAGTATGTTATGTTAATATTATGGTTTACATCTTTGATCTGTTTTTCAATCTCTTTTAGTGTCTCAGCTTATGTTATGTTAATAATGTATTAACTTTTTCTTCAATGATTCTATTTAATGTCGTAAAATAATCGATGACCAAAATAGTGATATCAAATTTTAGAAGGATAAAAATCAATTTTTTTTAAAAGAAACAGAAATAAAAAGAAAATAATTTTTTTTTTTTTAAATTACGATTTCATCAATTGTGATTGACAAAAATGATTGAACCTTCCACTTACATGTAAATATGACTTGGGTTTGAGAATAGTGATTCTCTCTTACCTTGAATGAGGGTTATTTTTCTTAATCTAAATTTTATTTTTTGACCTTGGAGGGAGGCGTGTCTCCCTTAACCTAAATTTTATCTTATAAAAAAACCTACAAAACCAAAATTGAGTAAATTTACACAGGTGAAAAATAAAATACCACCAAAATATAAAAGCAAAATTAACATGTATTGCTTGGAATGGAATATAATTTCGATGACTTTTTTTATTGAAATTGTCATAATTTAAATGTGATCAACAATATATCTTAATGCACAATTCAATTTATTTTTACTTATAACTCATTCTGAATGGAATAAGTATAAAACATTTACAGTTATTATCTCAACTCAATGAAACATTAATGTGAATTTATGATTTATTCTTTGGAAATGAAGGACGGCGCAACACTCAAAAGCACTTAGATGAGGTGATAAAGGTCTCTTTCAACTTGACCAAAGATTCAAGGTTCAAATTCAACCCTAAAAATGCAACTGTTAAATTTCTTGAGGGAGAACTTCATCACTCATTGTAATCCTTATCCAACTTGAGAAATAATACCCAACTCACTGACAACAAAACTGAAGCACGGCTCAAAAAAATTGCTTGCCAACTGATCTTCATGCATTCACTAGTTTTCTTGCGGGTTGTCTTGAACAAAAAGTAAAGTAGCTGATGAACTTAAATAAAATTGAAATGAAGAAAAGGTGACTTGTGCCTTAATATCCTTACTTCTGGATGCAGAATTTGTTTAATGATTAATTTGCTGTTTCAAAAATTTGAAAGACCAATTCATCCAACTCCTACAATTTCAAAATCCAAAATATTAACTTGCTGTATAAATATCCGTAACATAACAGCAATCACTTTATGCTATGACTTCAAGAAAATCACACAACAAAACAATATCGAAGTGGCCTTTGCAAAGTGGGGAAACTCAAATAACAAAAATTAGGTACAGTTTGTACAAAGACTACCCATATTCAAACAACAAAAACGTCGGTCACAGGCCCAATGAGGGACCTAACTACAGAAAACTGAATGATACCAAACTATCATCATTCATACCAAATGCGATATTGCAAAGTGATTTGAGTATCATCAAAGGCTTCATATAAAAAACCTCCTCCAATGCAAGGAGTGCCAGAGGCTAGAAGCAAATGATCTATTGTTCAGCAGAGGCATAAAAATATCACATCGAGGTCAAGATTAATTATCAGGATTAAGCTTCAGTTCCTGCTTCCTTTATTTGGATTGATGTCTTGGCTAAACTTGCTTCCAGTTCATTCAACTCATCCAAGTCCAATTCATCATCATCGTCATCAATGTCATCGGGAAGTTCATCATCATCAGCACCACCTGTTGATGAGGTGCTGGGACCATTATTAGAAGCACTCCCAGTCCCCTGAAGTTGGATCCAACAATTAGCAAAACAAAATATATGATAAAAGTATATATATAGAAAAGAGATACCATACTTTAATACTAACCATTCATTTTAACTTCATGTCAACTAAGAGGGAAAATGAGACAAGAGAGCTAACCTCTAGAAGCCACTACCCTTCCTTGGAAATATAATATAATATATTCATTCCCATCAAGATTTCTTTTTTTTTTTTAAATTGGCTACTGTTACAATGTTAAAAACAATGTTATTATATTTTAAAACTATGTCAGTCTTTTAGTTTAATTCATAGGATCATTTTCTAATCTTAAAGTATCATAGATTATCTCATAAGATTCTATTTACTTGGGATTAGGAGTCTTGCATTCCTATAAATAGGTTTTTTTTAGATAAGCCATATAAATAGGGGTTAATGTTTAGTTCTTCAGTACAGGTTAGTTATCAAGTCAGTATCAAGTTTATTTTTTGAATAAAGTCAGTATAAAGTTTATTTTTTGAATAAAGTCAGTATAAAGTTTATTTTTTGAATAAAGTCAATATCAAGTTAATATTAATAATATTACACCATAATCATATTCAAAGTCTTTATTATTTCTCTTTTCTTTGTTTTATCTAAAGCCCAAAACTTCAACATGAAATCAGAGAGCAGTACCATCCTCTGTTACTTGTCCTATCACTATTCTGCTGATCCGATTGAAGGGGGGTATTAGAGTATTAGAAAATAACTTATAATATCCCTATAATAGGTTAGATTATTTTAGATTTATATCATAAGATCAATTTCTAAGCTAAGAGTATCTTAGATTATCTCATGAGATTAGTTTTCAAATTCCTCAGTTAATATCATGATCTGTTTCCTTTTACCCTATTTATTTAGGGTTACAATTCTTACATCCCTATAAACATGGCATAGTGTTTACTCTTTGTGTCAAGTTAACAAGTTAATTAAGAAGTCGGGGATCAAGTTATTCAAAATATTACACCATAATCATATTCAAAATCTTATTACTTCTCTACACCTTATTTTATCTAAAACTCATAACTACGACATCTATAATCAATTATTTTGGTAGAGCTCCATGACCAAAGGAAATGGAATACAAGCATTAATGAAAAGCATTGGACTTGATTAGAGTTTAACTCTGACGCCAACCAGACCAGCAACCTAGAAGCAAACATTAATGAAAAGGCACATGAAAGGGTTATCACCCCCTTCGTCTTCTCTTTCATCCTTCCTTTCACCCAAAACTCTTGCTTCCATTTCTATGCTAACACCCAAACAATGACTAAAGATACATTTTATATCACTTGTATATTGCTTAGAAACAAGAACTGGCTCTAATTGTAAACTTAATGCAATACAAAACACTCTCCATGTCTTATAGAGTAATTTGGCAATACACTTTTCAACTACCTTACAAGCAAAGTAGACAACATTATACAATAATCTCACGGCATTTTTGTTTTCTGCTAGAAGGACCCCAAACCATGGTTGTTAGAAGTGAGACCTAAATCGTCAAATCTTAAGATTTCATGCATTTAGTTTTATCTACAGTGTTAGAGCACATGTGCAATTGGTGGAGAGACCAGAGCGATCAGCGCGCAGAGGAAGATCACAAAATCGTGAAATCTGCACACCACTTTGACCAGTTTCACGAACTGTTGACCCAATTCGCACCGTTTCGACCCGATTCCCACCTTTCGACCCAATTTTGACCCAGTTTTAAAACAGATGTTTTGGCCCAGTTGCGCACCTCATCAGCTTCAAATTCTGCTCATTTCCCATAGAGACAAATACACTGATTCAGCAACGTGGGACTTGGTTTTCTTTCAATGATTAATTACTTTCCAACTTGGGAATTTTAATTCCTTAAATGACTCAATCATTCAATTTCAGACTCCCTCATTCTATTTCTTCTATAAATTCTTCTCATCTCTACAACTCTCCTCATCTCTGAAACTCTCCTCATCGCTGCAATTGCTCTTGCAGCCTCCCAACTTCAATCATGCCTACATCTGTTCCTGATGCTTGCAGTTCTGGTTCTGTACCTCCCAGAGTGCAGAAAAATGCATCAGGAAGCAGAATGGTTCTGCAATTTTAGATGTTTTTAGATGATGGTGATAGGCTTTGGTTTTATATTTGAGACAGTGTTTCAGCTTGTGACTTTTTTTGAATTAATGAAAATTTTATTTTAACGTTATTTATCTTAATTTTATGATATAATTGTCTATTTGGTGGGATTTTACGTTCCGTGTTACGATCCCACGATCTATGCTTTTTCTATATCCGAATGATCTTTGGTGGGATAGAGTTTGACAACCATGCCCCACGACTCTTGTACCTTTTTCCAAAGCCATGCTTTTGAGATTCTAAACGGATTTTCAAACACACATTTAAAAGACAATTTGCTATAAGGTGCCAGCTCAAGAAGCATAGGTAGGCCTAGAGATGATACATTGATTACACCCCACAATGTCGCATGCAAAACCATAACTTGCATGCAAAATTTATAGCTCAAGGCATGATATAGGAGACTCCACTCCTAAAAGCCATTTGCATTAGGACTGCTCATGCATCGAAAGTTACACACAAGCATGGTAGTCAAAATCCCGATCCAGCACGTAGGATCCCAGGATTTTATGATCTCGCACCCCTTTCCAATGTTCGTTGTTGAGCAGAAAACCAAAACGATTCTGAGTGGTTCAGCATGATATGGATTTGCTACTGTTTTGAAGTTTTTAAGTTGTTTTGTTGACTGTTCTGGAGGTTTTTAGTTGTTTTTAGGTGTCATTTGCTCATTTTCTGAGTGTTTCAGTTGTTTTATGAATCTAATGATCCCAAACTAGAGTTTCTTGAAGTATTTTGGGTGCGATTTGAAGTTTAATTTTACTAAATTATGTTCTTTTACATGCATATATATAAATCTATATGCAATATATATGAATTTATAAATTTGGTAGGATCTTACGATCCGTGTTACAATCTCACTATTCATGAACTTGTGAACCTTCCCCAATCCTGCATAGGATCTTGATTCTGACTACCTTGCACACAAGCCCATGCGTACCCTAATCCCCAATGTCTAAACTAAGATACAATGGACCCAAAATCAAAGTTGAGCAGTACAAAATATTTGTATAAAACTTGAAAAACAGGATTAGTTTATTAATAACATCATAACAAAAAGGACAGTTATTTATGGCAAATTTGGCCATAAATATTTTCCAAATTTGCAGCTGACAAATTTTCAATTTGAATAAAGCTGCAAAATTCCAGACATATTGCAGCTTTCAACTACATCCATGAAAAATGCATTAAATTACAGAGACAGATAGACAGGAAGAAAGAACTTACATTCTGTTCAGTTTCATCAGGTTCTGGTTCTCTTTGGTACTTATCATATGCTTCAGCATCATCCACAAACAAGCTAGCATCTGACAAAAACAGCTCACGACCACTGCATTTAAGGAGATAATACAACAGATGATTAGGCACACAAATAAGCTATCAGCTTTTGGACCATTCATTTGCAATATCCTTTTTAAAAACATGTTCAACAACATGCAGTTCCTTAACTTTTCACTTTATTCCTTGCGTAAAGGAGAGGGGCCATCCAAACACATTCATATGTGAATGATCAGGAACAGATAATGGACATAGTGGCATACCTCATGCGGTCATTCTTAGCTCTCTCAGCCTGTTGGGCAGCCAAACTGGCATCTCTCTCATCCATCTTTTTCTTCTTCCATTGAAAGAATAACTCAGGTGTAATAGGAGTTATAGTTTTAACTTGGGCACGCTAAACCATGTTACGTATTCTGTTAGAAAACATGATACAATAATAAAACAATGTGACTTCTAATAAGGGGAAAAAACAGTTCACCTGGTTCTCAATCTCCTCCTCGATTGTTATTTTATCAGACTCTTCCTCTAACAAAGCCTTCATTTGGGATTTTAAAACATACCCAGGTGGAAGTGCATGTCTATAGTGGCAATTCTTACCACCATTAGGACAGGCCCAAAACCAACCATATTGCTTTCTCTCTACTGCATCCAAAAAGTGTTTACATACCTAAACAAAGTACATAAATGACATACAAATGTTATTTCTGGCTGCATAAGTCGGATCAAAACCATGATTTGAATAATGCTCATAAACAATCAAATATCCAAAATAAACCATCAATAAAGAAATTGAAAAAAATCCAGTAAAACAATTATCATAATTCCAATAAATCATACAATGTCAGTTGGTTTGTTCTGATTATACTCATTTTTCTTCGACTCCACCACCTTCTCCAAGGTCTCTTGATCCCAATCTTCCATAGTATCTAACAACACAAGACCAAAACCAAAAAAGTTAGAAAAAACAATAAGTAACAAAAAGAAAAAACAATCAAAATCAATGAACTGCATACCCTCATCGCGCTTATCACTGTAAATATCAATCTTTTCCCCTTTCCTCTGAATATTCAAATCATGAGAGAATTTGCATTTGAAACCCTTGGCACACTGACCCACTTTAAAAAACTCACATAATATGGACTTGGGATCAACACCTAACCAAATTCATATATATAATTAGCTCCCACCAACACTAAATAATATAAATCCATTGAATTAGATATAAAATTAAAAAAAAAACCGTGAATCAGAAAATAAGAGTGAAATGATTACCAACTGGAACTTTAGGCTGACTAACAGCGATTTTGAACAAATCATTCAGCTCTTTCTCCTTGGCCTTCTCTTCCTCCTTCTTTTTCTGTTACCATAAAACCATTAAAGAATGAAACTTTGATGTTAACTTACTAAGAAACCCTAAACTATGATAAAATGATATCGAATAATGACGTTAATAATTGCTATACCTTGGCATCGGTTTTGGGATCGATTTTGGGCTGAACAGATTGCTTGAGATTCTGAACATATTTCTGGACTTGTTTGCTTTTGTTTTTGTTTTTGAGACCGAAAGTTTTGTCCTCAACAACCTTCTGCTTCTTCGCTACATCAGCTTTAGATTGCTGCTTTGGAGGCATCTCGTATCGGCATCAAATATTCGATAAATTATGTGTAGTAGTAGAAACGATTCAATCAAATTTGGGGATGATAATCAAATAATTATTACAGGAAGAAGAAGATGTGAGCAATTCTGGGGGAGATAGCTGTGTGTATCTGCTGCAAATGTTTGGGCTAGGTTAGGGTTTGGAGTTTTGGGTTCGAGAAGTTACGGATAATGTAATTCCCGATATACCCCCGTAATCACAGTGCACATCACTTTGTGTTGGTGAAAATGGAAGCCACTTTAACAAATGGTTTCAAAATACCTTTCTGCCCCTAAAACATAGTATACATATATCCTTTACCATTATCATAACAATGACTCATTATTTTAATTTTGAATTTAGAACATCGTGTATATGAATTATGGTGGTATTTATTATTTTTTTATAAATAAAAAATATATATAAACAAATGATAAAAGAAATTATACTTTTATAAATTATTATATTTATTAAGTATCGATATATTCATCATGATCACATATATAGAGGAGAAAGTATAGAATAGAAAGTGATACGAGCAATATTAATTAGAAATTACATTACTTATGATAAATGTATGCCTCGTATGTGTATTTATTTCACTTATGATTAAAAATGTCGAAATAATAAAATTTTCATGAAAAGGAATCGAAGGCAAGGAGTCCCTCTCCCCGTTCTTATTCCTGTTGCAATAGAGCGATGTAACATTAAGATGAGTAGAGTGGTGGAACATTAAAATTTTGTTGGGTTCAAATTTGAAAATCAAGAAGATCAATCTTCTCATTTGTAATACATTGATGATACTTTCATATTAGACAAAAAAAATGAGAAAATGTGAAAGTTAGTAAAGCAGTGTTGAAATTGTTTAGAATTAGACTCAGTTACTTAGAGGTAGATCCTTAAATGCAATTCATTTGGAGACAACGAATGGCACGCGCATGTTGTTCATTTCCTTTGATTCATCCTTTTATTTTGTTTCCTTTTAATCTGCTCGCTTCCTCTATCTTGAGTGCTTCCTCTAATGCTGGATTTTTTTTCTAATTTATTTTCTGCACATTCAATTAAATTATCAGTGCATTAAATTGTTCTCACAAAATATACTTTGTTATCAACAAAACAAGATAAAGAATTGTTCTACAAACCATCAATATTCTAACAAAACCAATTATTGATCAATTGATAGAACTTTGATACGTGACTTGATAACTTGAAATGCAAGAAAATAATGAAGTAAAGACATTAAAACACCAAATATTAGTAACCCAATTCGGAGCTATTCTCCTATATTTGGGGGACTGAATCTAACTTCAATGTTTCACTATGATTAGAGGAAATTACACTCATGATAATTTGTGAACAATTCAACACCATTTCCTTAAGTTCCCCATCACTAGTGTTTGATTTCTCTCAATTTTCTCTATTCCAAAATACTTGTGAATGAATTAGTGTGTTCTCTTAAACTACATATGCAATGTTTTATAAATTAGTCATTAGAGTTACAAAATTGTTACAACTAGCTAATCATCTCTAACTAACAACTATCTAGCTTAACTGAGTGACTAGAGCTTGCAGTCAGTCAGCTTCGGATCAGCTTGACTAGCACTGGTTGGTTCAACAAGTTGTCTAGTGCATGGTTGGTCCAGTGCAAATCTAAGCTTGTGTCGGAAAACTCATGAGCTCACAAAATTTGTTGGGCCATTAATATTCAATAACAAATAACAAAGAAAGATAATTTATCAAAGAAAGGTGTTTGGGGTGGATAGATCCTTATGTCCACTAAACTTTACTGAATATGCTTCCCACTTATTATTTCTTTGTCCATCTTTATATTGAATTTGGTATGACCTTTTTTATTGGTTTGGTGTCAAAGCTAATGTTCATAATTAAGTTGCACCATATTTGGAATGTTTTGTTGGGCTTCTCGACAGTGGGAGGATCTTACCAGACCATATGATTTTGTGTGTGTTGCCTCAAAATTTTCCAACATATAGTGGTAGTGATAGATAGAATAATAGAGAAATTAAAAGTTATGTGAAGGTGGCTCCAAAGCAAATCTAAGTGCTTCATCTACTAATTGTCAACAATTGTTGAACAAACCAAGGGCTTGTCTAAATGTAATCACATGGATCTAAAAAATGGTTAGATACTCTGGTTAATCTATGCACTCAAATTGATGATGTTGTGTGGGTTACTCATTTTGTTTTAGGTTGGACTTTATGGTTAACAATTCACTCCAAAAATCAATTGTCAACTTGTGAGTTCTTTGATGGCAAAAGTGGTTTCTTTTTTATCTGTTGGATTTAGAGTGAAATATTCATCTTGTTTGAAAAATATCCGGGGTGGTTGTTTTTTAGGTATATTTTGATGATTCAATATGTGTTGTAATTGAAGGTAGCATTGAACTTGTAAACTATTGTTTGGGCTTATATTATGTCATTTTGCTAGTTGAGTAATTTCACTTTTGCTTTGGAAAAAAAAAACTTGAATGGGAGTTTGGATAAAGAATTTCAGTGACGATTTATTAAATAAGAATTTATATACTACTTGTGTTTACTCAACTATTTACAGGCTTGATTTACATATATATAAATTACATAATGTGGCATCATAGATGACTGGATCTCTTAAACAAATGCTTATGAGTTCAATTTCAAGTCGACATGCATGAAATATAATCTCTTGGAATATATGATATGAAACTCTTGATTCTATTTGGATATTTTAAAATCAGAAAAAAAAAAAAAAAAAAAAAAAAAAAAAAAAAAAAAAATCATAATTAAATGGAGTGGAACGAAGTGGGATGGAATTAAAATTCCATTCAATTGTTTGGATATTTTATAATAAATGTTCATTCCGCCGTTTGGAAAGTGGACGAAATTGAATGAATTATAACATTTTTATTCCATTATCATCCTTATTTAAAAAAATATTATTTACTTTTTTTAACTTATATAAACTTTTTTCTCTTATCATTTTCAATCGCTAATAACAAAAAAGAGGATAAAAACAAATGACTGAATCGAAACAATATTTTCTTAAGTTCTGTTTGGATAATTTAAAAGTAATCGAGCAAAATGGAATGCAATGAAATGGAACAGAATGAGACATATATTTCATTCTATTGTTTGGATATTTTATGATGGAATGCAATTAATTTCTCATTCCATTGGATACACCTCAAATTTGGGGAATGAAAAATTGGAGAAAAGAGTTTCATCATACTTAGGGCTGGTCCAGGGGCCTCCAAAATTTTAAATTCTACAAAATGTTAGTTATATATTATCAACGTTTATGTTTTACAATAGTTTAATGACAAAATGAAATGTTTTTATGCCATTATAATTAATATGGGGTGCATGTTGAGCATTAAGCCCACCTTGTCGAGGACAGTTCTTTTGCCTTTGTTTGTTATGTGTGCTAGTAAAAACAATAACAAATAAAACTTATCCAATTAAGACATAAATTTTATACTGGCAATGGTGTTGCCATTATCAATGCTAAGAAAGGGAAGAAACAATCATTTGTTTTTTTTATATAATATTCCTACATTTGAGTAGCTCTATTTCCTATATTGTTTCTATGGTTGTAAGTTTTTGACGGAACATAGTAACATCAGGGAGATATAGGAGCAGAGGATTAATGTTCATAGAAGAGGATTGAAGAGAAGAAGAAACCCGATGAAATAAAAAATATAGGGATAGTAGAATAATAATTTAAGGGTGAAATAAATTTTTATTTCCTAAAAATTTCTACACAATTGGACAGATTGTTAATACTTTCCCTAATAAGAAACAAATATGGGGAGTGGGAAGCATTTGTTCTGATTTTCTTTGTAATCAGTTTCATATTTTCATTTTAATACGTGGTTTTGCATATTACACCACCTGTTCATTTCCAACACTAATCGTGAAATTAGTCTATATATATTTATATTAGACTTGATTCAAAACGTCATTTACTATCCTATCTACATAAAGGACTTCAACTAATTATGTTTATGGATTACAACAAGCAAGCAGTGCAGTGGTAGATTGGCTACAAAATATCGTGAAAAAAGTAGCTGCAATGTTTTCAGTGACTATTTCTCTAAAAGTGAAAAATGAACGGGTAGAAACTGAAAAAAACTGTCTTTGAATGCCGTATAGAAAACTTTGAAATTTTATAAATGCTATACAAGTACCTTATAAATACTGTATAATTACCCGTGTGAGCAAGATCAAAATTTAGTTTATTGAAGATGCTCTAACAAAAAGCAAAACAAAAGATGGGTGAATATAGAAGGTCACATACCTTGCTTCAAGTAACCTTTCTCATACCAGATATAACATTAACTAGACAAATGAGGCTTACTCCTGAACACACATTACATTGCTGCAATTACAATTGATCAGCCATTTGTGGTTAATTTCTTATATATTTATGACACAAGAATAACTTATAACTAAGAGAACACACAAACTCCTAAAAGAAAAGTCTGAAAGAGAAAAAGAACCCAATGAGAGGAATACTGAATCACTGTTACATAATTTTTCTCTAAAACATTGTACATTCTTTATTACCTATGTGTTTCATTACTCTTGAAAGGAAACCAAAAACTATAAATGTTCCAACTTTTAAGCATGACTAATTCATATGGATATACTTACCTCTAGTCTACCTATTTAATCTTCACCATTAATCAGCAAAAGAGCCATTCAGAAACCAGAATGGTCACTGCAGATTTTGTATTGCCAATCGCTTCCTTCCAGTAATTACTTCTGGAAAGAACAATATCAAAGCTATAAACATCTTATTTCAGAGATAGTTGACCAATCAACTGCAGATTCTGGAGCACAACAACCAAAGGTGTCCATAAACCTTGCTGATAGATGGCTGTTTTCCACAACTGGGCAACAATTAGCCAAACCATAATCAGATGTATTTTGATGATACCGTTCATCAATCACCACAAAAAGTGTTGGGGTTATCTCAGTATACAACAGGACGGTTAGTTTTTCAATTTCTTTTGCAGAGTTGCACTAGCAGTCATCAGACACAATTGCTATAGCACTACTTTCAGTTCAGAATTATAAGCAAAATCAAGAGAAACTCAAGCAATCCAGAAACACTCAGGTTTTTGGATTTCACTAAAGTTGGTCCCCTGTTTACTGATGCATTGATAAGAAGAAAACGATAAGACAAAAGTTAAAAACTCGGTCTGAAAAATCATAGACCATTAACATGATCTTTTGAACTGAAGATACTGAACAATTTTTTAATGGACGATAATTAGACATTCATCCACATTCCACTGTAAATTGGTGCTACAGCACATCACTAAGCTGGTGAGACACGTTATGAAATAACCAGCATCTAAATTCTTAAATGTTACATTACTCACAGCCAATCCTGCTGCTGCAATTTCAATGGCAAATAAACTTCAGAAAGATATTGAAAACCAAAGGTGCTCAAAGCCTGTATTTCAGCCTTCTGCTTAGTTTTAACCATCAATGTCAATTCCTCAACCCAACCAGGATTCTTCTTGACAAAATCCTCCTCCAACAAGTCCTTCCCAGTCTTAATATCCTGCTCAGTCATAGGCAACCTACACTGTTCGGGTATCTTGTACTTGTCCAAATCACTAGGCCTAACCCCTAGCCATTTTATATCAGGGGTGGTCAAGTGAGCACTGTCGTAGGACATATTCTTCGACCCACAGCCATAAACCGATAAAATCTTTAATCCATAAGGATCACTATCCACAAGAGCCAACACTGGAAGCTTCAACTCAGTCTTCATCTTCCTCAAGAACAGCCTCGTGGAAACATCGGGTTGCCCCTTTGCCGTCACAATTATACACGGAAATCGGTTGTAGAACCTATCTTCAGCCAACCTCATATAAGCAGCATCCTTCTCCACCAAGAGAATGAACAGAGCATCACTCGACATATCCCCAACTCTATCTATATTCGGCGGAATTGCCTTTCCACCCATACCCATTTTGGTGCAATCAATCATATCTCCATTGTCACTGAAAATCAACCTTCCCACAACCACCCCTTTCTCCGCTGCAACAACATTGAGGCTTGAACGTGTGCAGCCCAGCATGCACGATACATCATCCAGAACTGCATCAGATTGGATCTGATTCATCACCAAGAAGTTCAATTTTCATTATTTAATCGAAATTGGAGGAAAATTTAGGTTATTTAGGACTAGTAAAAAGGAACCAAATAAAATCATAATAAAATAATGATAATAATATCAAATGAAATAGAGTAAGTAAGTTGATTATATTCTAATTAATTTAATGATTATGCCTTGCGTAACCAAACATGTCCTTGGAAGAAGAAGAAGATGATGAAACCTGATCTTGAAAGAGCTTAACATCTGTGTAGAAGAGATCACGCTTGGTGACATGTATCCCTTTGAGGCAAAGCTGATGGATGAGCTGTACAATACGAGCAGTAATAGCAGATTTACGAACAGTAGAGATATTAGCAAAAGGACGAAGAGAAGATTTCTCCTTAAGAACGATACGGTCAAGTTCAGGAACATAAAGCTGATTAGCGGAGGAGCGAGAGGGAACATCGAAGGCGAATCCGTTGCCGGAGAGGATAGAGTGAGCGATCTTCAAGATAAGGGATTCGATGTTAGTTTGAACGGAGGAGAGGGAGAGGTCTGCGACTTCGCGGCATGTGAAAGGGAGAGAGAGGTCTTCGAGTGTTAGGGTTTTGGTTCCTGAGGAAGATGAGCATGCGTTTTTCAATTGTGTTAGGATTTCGAGGATTGCTGAATCTGGTTTCAGTTTGTTTTTGAAGGGGAGTGTTTCGTCGGTTGGCTCTGTTCGGCGGCGTTTTTTGTTGTCTGCCATGGATGAATCAGATATGTGCTGTGCTGTGCTGTGGGCGGGAAACTGATTGTCAGCTGCTTCCTGCTTGTTTGGGGTTTCGATTTGGTGCTTATTGCTTCTTCATCTTATTTGGTTTTATTCTTTTATTAATTTTTTTATTATTTTATAATTGTTTTTAATAATATAAAACATAAAATCGATTTCTTAGAAGACAAAATTTTCACCAATAATTTTTTTTGGAGAGAAATATAATCAAACGATGGTGTTACGAGTAATATGTGTGCATTCAAATAATTGAGTTGGAAAATATGTAATGTGTTGCAATTAAAAAGTGTCTAATATTTTATTGGTTAAATTTGATTAATTAAAAATAATATTATTAGAACATAAAATTTAATATAAAGTAAAATATAAATATAATATCATAAAATATAAAGAATCGTGTGTTTTTTTTTCATAAAAAATCAAAGTATTGTATTTATATGTTATCATATATTTTAATAATATTACTTTTTGATTAATTATGATTACATCGTAAATAAATTACTTTGGATAAAAACAAAAAAGTAGATAAATTACAGAAATAATAAAGTAGATAAATTTAAGCAAAGAACAAAGGAAGATACTTCGTATATATAAAAGTGTTTTGCAGCTCCCATCCCATGTAAACCAATGAATTCAAAATACATGGACATAAAAATAAAAAATTCATTAATTACTTTAACAAAATGAGGCACTCATAAGTAAGGGGTTTAATAAGGTGTTTTTTAAGTATGAATTTAAACTCTTATCGAGAAGTTTGTCTCTTATTGAGAAGTCCTTGTCAGTAATGAGTTTACTATAAAACATTGTCATGGAGGCATGAAGATTAAAAGCTGGAACTAGGGATCGAGCAACAACTTATTGCAGAGCTTACACAACAAAAAACTGATGAGTTGCCCGCAATAAAATAAAAAAATTACACTCTCAATAACAGTGTAAAAATTATTCCAAAATCTGGTTCATTTATTCGGTAAAAGACATAAACTAAATCAAGCCACCGAAAATAGTCATGCAATCGAAAATAGTCGTGGACTATAGGGGTAAAGAAATTGGATTAGATGTTGAATGTTGATTCAGTGGAGGACAATTATGTAATTAACGTATCAAAATTGAGGTACTCCTTGGGGTACACCCCAAATTTCATACTTTCACTTTATATACACTACTAGTGTGTGATATCACTCTTATGTGAGACTTCTTATTTTTCAATTCACAAGAGCACTAACTCCCGTTAATGTCATCATTCTTTTCAACAATCTTTTATTAAAATCATCATCATTTGTCAACGTACAAACGATCAATTGATAGTTGCAGGGACTTCGCAATAACAGACTTTTTGTGCTCAGTAAAATGAAGCCATTAATAAAATGTCATGTTCCAGGCAGATCCATCGTTCGTTGATAATGTCATTGTTGCGTTTGAGATTGATCATGCCACGAAGAACAAATATGGTGGAATCTTGGGCGATGTGGCTCTTAAACTTATGTTACCGAAGCTTTTGATTGAGTTGACTAGAATTACTTGCAATAGGTGATGCAAAAGCTTGGCTTTGATGCACGGTGGATCAATTGGATCATGTTATGTGTAACCTTAGTGAATTACTGGCATGTTATGTGTAACCTTAGTGAATTACTGGGTATGCATAAATGGTGACTTGGTTAGACCTTTTTGAGTTTATTTGAATTATATTTGATGAAATTTGTATTATATTGAAGATATAATTATTAATTTTATGGGTTTTGTTTGAAAAATTTGATAATTTTTTTTGAATTTTTGTAAAAAAAAAATAATATTGTTGACATTTTAAAACATAAAATATCAAATTGTCACTTAAAATTAAAATAAATGACCAAATCGAAAAGAAAAATAAATAAATAATTACAACGTTAACTAAAATTAAGTTAAAGACCATTAATGTAATTTAGCATTTTTTATATTATATATATGATTTAATTTATATACACACTCTGAGTATAAATAATATTTATATTGTCAATCAATCACAATAATTAAATCATTATAAATATTTGACTTTTATTATAATTATTAATATCATTTTTAATATTTTAAAGTGTTGTTAAAATTCCTTTATTAAATGTTGGGTATCAACAAGTACAACACCTTCTTCTCACAGTTGTTAATTTTTTTTAAAATTTTTTTTTTATCGAATTGGTTCAAAATACAAATGAACCAGTTGTTGACTAGTTTTAGCGGTTGTTCACTAATTTTAGCGGTTGTTGACCTATTTATATAATTTTTAACTAAATCTTTACTAATCTGAATTTCGTGATCGATTATCAGTTGAACCAATTGAAGTAATGAGTATGATATGATTTTCATAACATAAAAAAATATCAAATAATCTATTTTAGATTTAAGGTGTTACATTGTTCAAACCAAACTCTACAATGTCAAAACATAGATTTTTCCTTTAATAAGTTAAAACTACCTTTGCATCCAACTCAAAACTAACGTGATTAATTCAACACAATCGTCCATACCATTGTTTGATATAGGCCAAAGACTTTTCCATTTCCATCATAGACATTTAAAAGAAGTGAGTAACACAATGTTTTTGCAGAAATGAATTCTCCATGTTTATCCCTTAAGCATAAATAGCCACAACATCTTGATCTGTAGTAAAACTCGTTTCGATGTTACTTGTAAGATAACCAATTAATACATCAATTAAAAGAAAAAGAAAATAATTTATTTAATCATTTGTGTGTTCACAATTATTATTAATGCAAGTTAGAAGATTGAGAATTGAAAATGGTACATGTAATTATGTAATATTAATTAAAGTTTATAAACAAAACTAATTAATATTATTTTAAAAATTAAAATAGTATTTTATTTTAAGGTAACTTTTATAAATGAACCATTCATCATGAAATAGAAGGAATAGTAGATATTTGATGCTAACCATAATCTAAATTTAAATATTCATCTCAATAATTCCATAATGTATTTTTTTTTTGTACTACCATGGTGTATTTTGTTTCTTAAAAAAGACATGTGAGGCGTACAAGAAAGATAAAAGAATATCCTTAGGATAACATTGCAATGAATGCCAACTTGAAAATGACAACAACAACAAAACTTAAAGTTACACAGTTATTTTACTATTATGAACTTCTTTTATAATTTTCACATATATAATTAATAAACATTGGTAAGAAAAAGTATTTTTATTTAAAATTTGTATTAAATATATTACTTTTTTTAGGTGTATTTTAAGAGTGATAATTTCATTCAATTATACATCATATATCCAATCCATTCATTACTTAATACAAATTTTAATAGATTGAATTTAATCCATCCAACTTCTTTTTTCAAAATCCAACAGATCACATAAAAGAAAATTAATTTTAAGAAAATATTATATATTTATTTTTTTAAATTATTATAAAAAATCATCTAAGGAATTTTTTTAATAATTATTTTAAAACTAGTTAATTATAAAAATAGTTTTATTTATCGTGTTTTGATAAACCGACTTAAAATTTATTATTCTGAATAGTGTTTTTAGAAAAATTAAAAATTAAAAATATTATTTTTTATTACTAATATCTTTATTATATTTTAAAAAAGCATAATTTAAATAATGATTTATTTATATTATAAAACAGAATTTCATTAAAAAAATGAAATTCTCTTAGTTAAAAACAAATATTTTTTGCTGAAATAAAAAGACATAATTTAAAGTTTTTCATTATTTAAAAATAATAATTTATTAATTATTAATTTAAATATGAAAGTGATCGGTGATGGTCAGCCACACGTCACCACCTCTTTTATTTAATTATTCGTTAATAAATTATATCTATTGAAAAATAATAAACTGTTTTTTTTAAATGATATAAAAAACAGTTTTTTAAATAATTTTTTTAAAATATTTAAAAGAAGTATTTTTAATATTTTTAAAAAAGATAATATTTAACAATAAAATAAAAACATTTTTATCAATATTTTAAAAAATAGTCTTTTCAAATAATTAATTAATTAATTTTAAGAATATTAGAGAAACCATTATTTATTTTTTTACAATAAATAAAAACCATTATTATTATTATTGTTATTATTTTAGGTATACGATTATTATAATTTTAAAAAAAGTTATTAAGTGATTGAATGGATATTCATTTATTAAAGTGTGACAGTGAATAGATTGGAATTTTTTTTTTTAATGAATGAATTACATTGAATTTTTTTTAAGAACTTTGTTTTTGTCTTATAATAGATGGTAAATGTCACCATAATTCATACAATTGTGAGGTATTAAATTTGAACCCGAGACAAGACGTTAAATCTAACAATATTAATATTTATTAATAGAATTTAAAAAAAAAAATTAACAAAAATGTGTGTTGTTTAGATGACTAGTGTTTAGCCTCTTTCGTAAAAGATTTTAACTTTCTTTACTATGAAATCTATCAAATTTCTTTTTTTGGTGTTGGCTTAAAAAAAGTGTATTTTTTTTATATAAGCCTCATTATTGGTATAATTGTTAGATAATATTATTATTGATTGTTAGTGATAGTTTAGTCTTTTTTAGTATCTGTTGTATATACCTATTATAACATTAATATTGTAAGGTTGATTCATTTTGATATAGAAATTCTTGATGTATTTTATTTTTATTGTTATTTATATATATATATATATATATATATATATATATATATTATATGTGAAAAAGTTTGAAATATATTGTATCCTAAAATTTATTTATTATTTTATATATAAAGTTAAATTGTAAACGAAAATATATTATATCTTTACATTAAGGAACAAATTCTAAATGTATTATAAACAGAAATATAAATTATATAACATAATGTTATCTTATTCTAAATCTTAAATATGTTTAAATGTAAATATAAATAAAATCTTCTAAAGATATTCAGGTGTGTTATTCTCAACAACCCTAACCAAGAGTCGTCAATTTTTTTTCTCTCTTTTATGTTTCTATTTGATAACCATTGTTAACATGGTATCAAAGAGTTTTGGTTGATTTTGAAATCTATTGTAAGATGGTTCACAATTTTTGTGATGTTCGAGACAACCCATTTAGCGACCCCATACTGTTTTTCTCCTTTTACCAGGGTTTGATTTTCTCCCTCCATTTATGTTTCTGACATAACTGTATTGTTCTGTTTTCGACGTAGTTTCTTTTGGTTCCTGACTCTACCACTAATATATTGTCTAATTTCTTTTGTTCTCAGTGATTGTGTTCATCATATTTTCTATCATTGTTTGCTATAGCTAGCAATAAGGATGATTCTTTGCAATATGTTAGTGTCCACCTTATTGAAGTTATTTAATGAAAAAAAATCCGAAAGGAAAATATATGTACTACATTTATCCCTATATGCAAGACACTCTTGAAAATTTCGTTAGCTTATTTTTATAAGATCCTATTTAAATTTTCAACTAGATTAAGTACTTTTTTTTTTTTTTTACTAACATAACCCTAATTAATTTACTCATTCTCTATAATCAACAATAAATACTAGCTACGATAAAAGTGTTAACTAATTATCTCTCTTAAATGATAAACTTAAAAAAAATAATATTAATTATTAACAAATTTAATATTATTATCAACTTTTTTTAATCTTGTGATTTGATCGATGAATTCTATATAGAGACGAAAATAGTAACATACGTGGAGTTATGTTGATGAAACTTTCATTAAACTTACAAATATAAAATGATGAAACAAAATATGCAAAACAATTGAGAACATGAGATATTAGTAGTTCAAAAATAATTATTTGGATTAAAAACTCAGATGATCAATCCATCTGTGTGCAATTAGTAAAGTATGATACTGCTAAAGAAAGTTGAGATTATTTAATAAAATTGTATGTCGATTATAATTTTACAAAATGGTATCACTTGGAAAATGATATTCATGTGAAATTATGTTATGTCATGACTAATTTTGTGGGATCAATTGATCTCTACAAAATCAACTAAATTGAAAGTTGTTAGACATACATTAATTAGAGAGTTGGAACATTTGGTTTAGTTTGATGACTCTTTGCGATAATATTGAGAATATTTGTGAGAATATTACTCCTATTCTCATTGTTGAATCATTAATCACTGAATTATTGACAGAAAAAATCATAATTTTAAAACTCACTCTAAAACGCCAGATAAAAAAATCATATCTACTCGATATGCAAAAATCATAATATCTAAAATTAGAGAGAACAAGTAAAAGAAAATTTAATGGTCAATCATCTAATATTACTTGGTCCATTATCTAATATTACTCCTCCACCTCCTACCACTATACTATTGGCTCTAATTCTAGTCACGTATACCGATATGAAACTACTCAAATATATGATATTGGATGTGTGCGGCTACCAATAGAACGGTAGTTATGGAACAAACAACGACTTTTGTTTTGCAAATGATAAAGTAAACTCTAATGTATTTTGCACGTGCCCGCACGGCAAAATTTTAAATTCGTAAAATAATTTCCACGGTAATTAATGTTCTCCTTTTCTACCCTCTTAATAATTGAATCCTAATGGACAATTAATAATTTGACATATTCAAAGCACAACTTTCACCTCAAATTATTAATTACTACAACGGAGTTAATCAATCTTGCGTTTTTGGTCAGCTCGAGTCTCGTTCCTGCAAATATTCCCATGGCGGCCGTCACCCGCCTTACGAACCGCGCGTCCTTCCTCTCTTCTTCCCTCGCGAGAAGATATCTATCTTCCGACCTCAACTCCCACGCGCCGCCGTACAACTCTACGCCATTCCGCCTTGTTCCTCCGCGCGAAGAAGATCATAAGAACAGCCACGTGCGGTGGGTCTTCCTCGGTTGTCCTGGCGTCGGGAAAGGTACCTACGCTAGCCGCCTATCTAGTCTCCTTTCTGTTCCTCACATCGCCACCGGTGATCTCGTTCGCGAAGAGCTCGCTTCCTCTGGCCCCCTTTCTTCTCAGGTTTTCTTCTCCTTCTTTGAAACCTTCTTATTATTCTCTACGTGATTCGTTTTTTGCTTTTAATTTTTACTGATTGATTTCTAACTTGATGATTTGTAATTGTTTCTTATCATATGCAAAATTAGTAAGTAATTACTATAATTCTTTCATATTATTTAAATTTATGTTATGTTTCTCTTGTACTACTTAATTTTTTTTTTGAGTGTGTTGTATGTCTATAGTGATTTACTTTAAATGATTATTGTTATTAATTATTGTATATTTGGCATAAGAACTTGCAGTTGTATATGTTAGTTTAATTAGTGGGATTGGAATTAAGATAATTTCATGTGTATCTGTATTTCACTTTGCAAAGCAACTACTGCTACTAAAAGAAATTACCACAAAAAAGCAACTACGACTACTTGTTAGTGTTTTGTCGTTTGGTAAGTGACTTTTTTATCCAAGTGCCCTTGGTTGTAGTAAGTGGTAGTTATACAATTATGTGATTCTATAAACTAGATTGTCCTATGTAGAGTTAGTGGCGAAGCTGGAGTATCATGATTCATGGATGTCATTGATTTTGGGGGACCATTTTTTATGTTTTTATTTTATTTTATCTTAAATAAAGGCATGTTGTGAGTTTTTTAAAAATTGAGGGAACTTACCACCAGGCACCAGCCTTGTGTGTAGAGTTGTCTGGATCCACTACAACAAGACATGTACACATCTAAAAGAAACACTAGTTTTATGCTGTTTAAAGGTATATTTCCAGACAATTTATGCCGCCTGATAGTAGACTTCCAAAAACTAATGAGTTCTTTTAGAAGTGGAGTTGAAAAGTAGCACTAAATGTTTATCTATCCAACTGGGTAGATCTAGTCGCATGTATTGATAGGTTTTGAAATCCATGTGTTTAGCCTGGTAGGAGGAAGGTCTTCAATCTGGTTATGTGGGGAAAAAATTGGAAGTTTTAATACTTTTGATTTTGTGAGAAGTACTTCTGGAACAAGAAATATTAAATCTTACAATAATTATTATGTATTTTAGACAACAACTTCTTGTATCAGTTAAAATTAATTATTATGTATTTCCATCTCAATTTGGACATACCTCCCTAGATATCAAATGGCTATTACTCATATGCTAGTTGTTTTGGTTTGAAGAAGAAAACTAGTTATTATAGTAGTGTTATGTATCTCGATCTAATTTATACCTTGGACTAAGAATGAGTGCTTCTGTTGCTCTAGTTTGTTACTCGCCACTTTATGCTTTGATTGTATCTCTCAGCTCCTTTTACTCATTGTGTTCTCTTGATTGTTATTAGATTTGGGCATAATTATGTAAATTTAATTGCATGTGCAATGCATTTCTTGCACTATTGGAAAAATCTACCTGTCCTCCAAGCTAGTAAGTCTAAATTTGGAAGTTTATACTTTAATTTTCATTAAACCATATTAATGAAATGAAATATTGAATGCTTCTCTTTTTTTATTTTTTCGTTTGTAAGTGATTAAGGTATTAAATGTTTTACTATTCTTGATAGCTTAACAATCAATTTCGTGAAAATGGTTGAGCTTTGATTAATACAGTTATGTTATTTCATTATGTCATATAACTATTCTAGTAGTTGTTCCTTACTATGATTACTGCTCTCTGATTTTGTAATGTTTGGTGTGTTACAGCTATCAGAAATTGTAAAACAAGGTCAATTGGTGCCAGATGAAATTATTATAAATTTATTGTCAAAGAGACTTGATTCTGGGGAAGCTAAAGGAAAACTGGGATTTATTCTCGATGGTTTTCCTCGAACAATAAAGCAAGCAGTGAGTTTCTTCAATCTGATACCCAAAAATGTAATCTCCAATGAAAAATAAATGAACAAATTTTGCAGGTTTGGATAATATGCTGATTTCATAAGGTACCTTATTTAGGTTCCTTTATTTTCCTACCTAATCAGCTAGTACTTGTCATCAATTTTTTTGAAATACTTTTCCACAATTGAATTACTAAGTACCGGAGGTCTCATCTGATGTTCTTTTTATTTCACTGTGTATCTATCTATATTCTGCGGTCGTCCTGTGATGTCTCCTGAACCCAGTTACTATCTAAACAAGTAACCTTGTGTTCTCTCGTTCAAAATCTGTTATGTACTCTAATTGGCTTTTTTTTTGTTTTTTTGTGCTCAGGAAATATTGGAAGGGGTGGCTGACATTGACTTGGTTATAAATCTGAGGCTTCGAGAAGATGTACTGCTTGAGAAATGCCTAGGTAGGAGGATTTGCAATCAGTGTGGTGGAAATTTTAATGTTGCTTCCATTGACATCAAGGCTAAGAATGGGAGCCCTGCAGTTGTCATGGCTCCACTTCTTCCTCCAACGAATTGTATGTCAAAGCTCATTACTCGATCAGATGATACTGAATCAGTTGTCAAAGAAAGGCTTCGAATATACAATGAAACGGTATTTACTACTGCATGTTATATCATCATCATTGTTATTGTTATTCTGAGCGGACGTCCAAAAGAATAGCTGCTTGAGTGACTACTTATTTGAAGTTTTATAGTTACCTTTATAATGAGAGGCTCACGAAATATCTGAATAAAGTTGTATACAAGTTGATGTTTCTAGTTACCTGTTGCTCATAACTACTTTGCTATACGATGTTCGCCATATTTTATAACTGGTTTAGGATTGGTTTTCTATTATGGTTGCAGAGTCGACCTGTGGAGGAGTTTTACCGTAGTAGAGGAAAATTATTGGAGTTTAACCTGCCTGGAGGAATCCCAGAATCTTGGCCAAAGTTGCTACATGCTCTCAATCTTGATGATTATGAGGATAAGCACTCTGCTGCAGCTTAAGGATAGCATATAGTAATAATAATAATGTACCATATTTTATTCTTTGCATGCATATATTGTATGCTCGACATTTTTGTAGGAAAGAGAACCAAAGAAAAAGGATTTCTCTATTAGTATTATTTTCAACCAATAATGATATTGGAAGTGTTGTAATAATCTGATAAAACTGATAGGATTGGGTCTTCTTTTCTTTTTAAATATGGTTAAATTGGAGGGATTTCAGTGCTTTTGAAATCATTGTGAAGGTGTATAGTTGCTTGCCAATAAGCTTGTGCATCATATTGCTGTATAGTTGTAACTTGAATGGAAATAAACTAGTAATTTATTTCATCATTACATGCTTGAGATTTAGGTAAGGCTTTTACTGAAGTAGCTTCAAGAAAATGCAGGTTGGAATTTGTTCTATCTGTGAGTCGTGACAATATATTTATTTATTTATTTTTGGTCTCGATTTGAGTGTAATAGGAAATCTCTATTTCTGGCAGTGATATGAATATCATCTTCCCCTGGTTGGAATTATTTCCCCCTTCAAGATTAGTTGGTTTAATTATGAACTGCCTTGAAGTTTAAGGAAATGGAAGTACATATATACTACAAAAGCTCAAAAATAGAATACACAATTAAACATATTCATTAGTAGTAATCAAGTTTATTTAGATATAAAAAATAATAATCTAAGTTCATTGCTGCTAATATCCAAATTCAGTATAAAGCTATCCAAATTCATATGACTAAATAAAAATATTTCCCATTACATATGCTGTCGCATCTAAACTATATATTCATATTTATGATTAAAATATTATATTTTGTTTGCTTAAGTATATTTCCTGTCATATTCATTTTCATTATATTCATGCATATTTCTCATAAAAATATTCTTTCGATTTAGGATACAAAACTTTTTCCTCATTATAAAAAATTTCTTTATATTGCTTAAACATTTATTTATCTCATTCTTTTAATGTTTTTTCTAAATTAGTTAATGCATAAAATTATAAAACACGAGCTTCTTTTATTTATTTTGCATCAAAATATCATATATTTCTTGTTATATCTTATATTTATTGCTGGTCGTTTTTTTAAGAAGAAGTCTATTAGGAGAAAACTTCTGAACTCGCAGTTAAGAGCATACATAATGAACCTCTTACTAGTTAATTGTATAATCGGTCTCACATGAACATATACCTTTATTTTTATAATTTTTAATCTTAATATTTAAATAAGCATACCATTTTCTCAACTCAAACTTTATTTAATAAATAAAATTTAAGTCGAAGTACCATGTCCCAACTCAAAATAGAAAAACCTTAGAGAGAAAAGGAAACTTCAAAAACTAGACAAATAATTGACGTTCCACCAAAAGACCCCAAACATTTATCAAACGAATTAACGCAACGTGTTTTGTTAATCAAAAGAAATAACGCCAAGTGTCTGCTCAAAATCTTCTTCGCTATATCCGCCTTCAATCACCATGCTTTTGATCTTAACCACGTGAACAAGAACTGTCCAAAACTAATGCCAGCCTGGAAATATCTTGACCCACGTGGCACTTCTCAAACATTCAACACCTCCACTTCTTCCACGTCAGCAACCCCAGCACCCACTCAATATCTTTCTCCTCTAACATCGGCATTGCGTCTTTACCGTACCTTCAGATTGGTCAAGCTCCATATTTCTTTTTCTTTTTATTTCCATTTTTTTCAAACTACTATTTTCCTAATTTTGTTTATAAAATTTCAATTTAAATTTTAATAGCAATAATTATTATTGTAGTTATGATGATGCAATGCAAATATTAATGTTTGTATAATGACTTGATAATGGCGATTAGTGATACTTCTGAGTTGGTAATCTTCGTCTAATTCCATATTTTTTTGTTGAACTTTTTTACTTCACAGTGAAGAAATCAAATATTGTATCTATTATCTAATCTATTTGTTTTCTTGTATAGTGTGAACGATTTAGCATAAAGAAAGCGACGCAACTTTTCTGGTTCTGGATGTTCATGTTCAAGGAAAGATCTCTCGTGTGTTTACGGTTACAACTCTAACGACTCTTCTTTGCATGCATAACCGTTTCCGATTTTCAGTAAGTCAAATCTCGGAAGTCTTAAGTTCAGTTCTTAAGCTTAACTAGGGTTTCGAAAAGATACTTAACAAAAAATAAGTCAAACAGGGATTAAATTAGTCTTTCCACAAGATCCATGTTTAGTTTTTTGTATGTTTTTTAATGTTAGTGGGTGAGAACTGAGGAAAGTTGAAAGGTTTTTTGTTTGAGAATTGAGATTGCTATGAATATTTAGTTGTTTGAGAATTGAGATTGCTATGGATATTTACTTGTATATATTTTTGTTGATGTTATTATTTTTTGAAGTGCATATCTAGTGACTTGCAGTTGCATTTGGGTTGAGGTTTCTGAAGATTGTAGCATGTGTGGTTTCGATTTGGATGAGGACGGGTTATAATTATCGTGAGCTTGGGCATTTTGGATGACTAGGGGTATCCGGATGAGTGTTGATGGTGACAGTAATGAACTTACTCAGCGTTTGCAAGATGGGAAAAACAACTTAAAAGAAGGAGTTGATGGTAAGGAACACGGTTTACACGAGGGTGATGAAGTGAAGTGTAATGGAGTAGCTGAAGGAGTTAAGGTTGGAGAAGGAGGGAATGGGGAATCCTCTTCTGTTCAACAGCAAGTACTGCAACAACAGCCTCAAGGGGCAATTATTTGTTGGGAGAGGTTTTTACATATTAGATCTCTTAAGGTCTTGCTTGTGGAGTATGATGACTGTACACGTCATATTGTCACTGCACTGCTTCGCAATTGTAGTTATGAAGGTTAGTTGTTATCTGTTATTTTATTGAATCCGTCTTGCTCATTTCATTGCTTCTGGATACCGACTTTATTTTGCATTTGTGTTATTTAACCATTCAGAACAAGTTGATGGTCTATATCTATATGTGAATATTGTTTCTCTGGGAAAATAATTAAGTTAATGATATAGACTTTTAGAGTTCATAGTTTAGAGAAAACTTTAGAGGATAAAACTGGATAATATTCATTCTTATGTAAGAGAGTACATAGAGATATATTTATACAATGTGTTCTGCATTAGAACAGTTGTAATTGAAACTGTCACTAACTGAATACAGTTATCAGTAACAGAATTGGTTACTGAAGAAGTAGAGACACTCTTATAAAGGGCTTATAACATGACGCTCGAAGGCCCAAATACAACATTTCAATATGCTGCATTTATACCCCTAATATCCTCATAAGCTGGAGGAGTGGTGGCCAGCTTGCCAAACACTCTGAGACTTTTATTTAGGACTTTCTCTCCAACAAAGAAAATATCTAGCTCCAATGCTCCATGTGTTTTGTTCTTGAGTAAGAAGTGAGTTATGAGAGAGGAAAACAATGTGGAGGTTGTCGCAATAGGTCTTAGGAACTTTAAAACTGCACTTCTATTCTGTTAGGACTTAGGAGGGACTGAATTCATAATTTTTTTGCAGTGAAGTGACTAAGCTTCTATATTCTGCCTTTGCACTTGATCTAGCTACCAAATTTTTCTTCTTGGCCCACCAAGATATAAGGTTAGGTCCAAGGTAGATGCAGGCTCCAGATGTGGACCTCCTATCATCTGGGCAAGGTTGTCAGACTCGAGTTTTCAGCTAAACTCGTTTTGCTTACGTAAACTTGTACGAGTTTACCTCTTATTAAAATATAATTAAAAATAATATACATATGACATATATACTTATGTGGGACCACAAATACATAAATTTCAACTCTATTATAAAGCAAAAAAATGTCAAATTAAACTTGTCCCAAATTACTTAAAGTATCCCACTAAATGATAAAAACTTAGGTTCTTAAACTTAAAATCATTCAAAAAACAAGAGCTAATTCCTTCAAAAGTTCAATTCTTCTACAACATCATCTCCATCGGTGTCTACATCTCCAACTTCATCAAATTCTTCTCTAGATGATAAAGGATCTTTAATATTAGGACCAAAATCCAAATTAACATTATCTGGAGGTGGAGGATTGCTTGAACCAGCAACAGTTGCACTCACTTCAACATTGGTAGGTTGTTGCACACTCTCATCATCATCATTAGTATTTAAAATACATCTCCCTCTTTCTTGTTTCTTTCTTTGTTAACCTCATGTTGGCTATCACATAAACCAAATTCATCCTCTTTTGATGCAACTGGTTCCTTTTCTTGGTATGAACCTAGATAGTAAAACATAATCAAATTTAAACTATAAACTAACAATAACAAAGGAAATTAAAAACTACCAAGTCATAAGTTCAATTACCATTTCAAATGCACTCCAGTTACGTTCGCATCTAGAAGAGCTACAAGTCAAACTTAAAACACAAATAGCAAACCTCTTTAGCTCTGGAGTATAATCCCCATACATCTCCCACCATTGTGCAGGAGGGCATAGTTTTCCTAGTTTTCTTTGTAAACCCATTACTAGAAAGAGGCCTGTCAGAATATTAGAAAATATCTTATAAGATCTTTTATATTATATCTTTTGTAATCTTGAGTTATTTCTTAGGATCAATTTATAATCATAGAGATATCTTAGAATATCTCTCATTATTATTATGATTTATTCCTGATTTAGGATTGAGGTCAATGTTTTTCTATAAATAGAGATTAGTATTGAGTCTTTTGTAATCAAGTTAACATAAAACTATTATCAATAATATTCAAACCCTTATTATTTTCTCTTTTCCTTTTCTCTAAAATCCCACAACTTCAACAAGGCCCATTACTAAAATGGAAGTCAACAAGTTGCACGTTCATCTTTCCCCGAACATCAGCATCACTTACCAACGATGAAACAAAACTGTATAATCCATTTTTAATCTCAATATTGTCAATCTCAAAATCAGGCTCAAAGTGATATTGTGGATTCAGATAATATGCAGCTACAAGCAAAGGCTTATGGAGCTGACCACTCCAACGCTCATCAATAATTTTGCATACTGATTCATAACTACAATACAAATAAATAACAATTCCATTAAATACTACTCTATTATAATACGAGTAAATCAAAATGTATGTGCATAATAAATATTAGCAATCTTGTAAGTTATAACCATATTATATTTGAAATGACACAAAGTAATGCGAACTTACTATTTTTGAACATCTCTGAAGTTGCTTTTAATCCTTTTTTTTGCAATGATCCATCGCCTTGAATAGGAAACCCATGGCGGGTTTTTCATCAGAATCCACCAGCCTAAGCGCATCCATGAGGGGGACCGCAGTCACGAGGCATATGACTATATTCTTCCAGAACCGACTATCCAAAACCATCTTTGCAATTTTCCCCCCTCTTCTGTAGTTGCAAACCTACTTGTTTTCCATTCATCTGAACCAAACATATTCATCAATGATGATTTGAGATCATTGAGACAACCAATAGTCAAATATGTCGTGGCAAATCTTGTCATTGCAGGTCTAATCAAATCCCTCCCATTTGTGGCTTTCCTCACCATTGTTATTAGCATTGTTTGGAGTAAATATAAGTAGTGACCTTGCATTCTTTATAGTAACCTTGTGAATAATCAATTCTTTCTCAAAATCCTCAAAAATCAAATCAATGCAGTGAGCAACACATGGAGTCCAATACAAATTCTTTCGTTTAAGCATCAGCAATTCCCCACCAGATTTAAAATTTGCAGCATTATCTGTAACCACTTGTATTACATTCTCCTCTCCTACAAATTCGACCGCATCATCCAGCATATTACAAACTTTTTCTTTTGTTTTAGAAACATCTGAAGTGTCCAATGAATATAGAAAAACTGTTCCCTTAGGACTGTTCACCATAAATTTGCAAATAGAACGTTTTTTTTCTATCAGTCCACCCATCAGACATGATTGAACAACCATTTCTCTTCCACTCAGCTTTAAACTCTTCAAGCACTCCCTGAGTTCGATCCATTGCTCTTTTCAATAGCTTATCTCTGATATCATGATAAGAAGG
Organism: Cicer arietinum; assembly: GCF_000331145.2. Lineage (NCBI taxonomy): Eukaryota > Viridiplantae > Streptophyta > Magnoliopsida > Fabales > Fabaceae > Cicer > Cicer arietinum. The sequence goes on along the minus strand of NC_021163.2, from coordinate 19,423,289 downwards.
ACGTTTATAACCAATTCCGTATTTTCCAATTGTCTCATACATTTTTGTAAAGGCTGGATTTTTTTATACAATTGAATGGAACGACACTTGTGTAGAAGGACTCTGCGTAGAAGGACTCTGCAACACGATCATCTACTTCCTCCTTTAGGGGTTTTTTAATCAACTGTTTAATTGTTGATTGAATTCCAACAATGCTTGATATCCCCTTTCCTTTTGTAAGCTTCAGTGTTTGTTGAGACTGAAAGTTATCTACCTCCATCGACGATCTTTCATCTTCCTCAGAAATTTGATTTAAACCTTTTTTCTTCTTTGTTATATCTTTAGTAGTAGTAACTACTTGTAGCATTAATATTCTCACATCTTCAGGAACCTGTACACAAGCTTCAGCATCTTCTTTACTCTCCGCAAGGTGATGTTTGAATCTGGAAATTCCTCCACCAATAATTTTTGAACAAAAGCTACATTTAACTCTTCTAGCATTGCCATCAACATCTAGTCCATATTTCCACCCAATATCAGTCTTATTTCCTGGGGCATTTTTCTCCCTCTGGCTCTTAAAGAGGAAGCCAGAATTGTATCTGTGTTGCTTGTAAAACCAGTAGCAACACCATTCTCATTCTCATGCATGGTTATATCTAACAGATATGATTCAATACCATATCAATACCAAACATAAATACCTAACACAACTACAAATTTATCAAAACAAATCAAAGAAAACAATCTTTATATGGAATGGCAGGCATGGTATAAGTCTATCAATAATTACTAAAAGATAGAATCCTAAACAAACTAAAAGTCTATCAATAAATCTGTTGGTAACAGAACCCAAGCAAGCACCGCTAAACCACTACATAGTCACCAAGACAAAACAAATAAGCAAAGAAAACCTAAGAGAAATCTGGAAAAAAATTAATAGTTCAACACAATAAATGTTTCACACCCAAATCAAACAGTTTCAACACAATTAAAAAAGTTTAACAACTTGCTCTCATAAAGTAGAACGGTAGAAGAACAATCCAAAAATAGCAACAAGTTACAAAACCTAGCGATAACAACACAATAAGATGAACACATAAAACAACTACAAAGAGAAGAAGAAGAAATTACAGTTTGTAAAAGGAGAAGAAGAAAGAAGCAACTTCACTGCTCTGTTTTGCAATATTTTTTGAATAGCATGCCGCCGCGCATTGCTGTCCACGCCGCCACCGCTGTGCAGTGCTTGTCCTGTCGCCAACGTTTGCGTTGCCGTTGATTTCTCTAGAGCCAGTTGTAAGTCTCAGTCACGCAAAGAAGAAGAATAAGAGACTCTGTATTGGGGGAAAGTGTATGTTGGTCTGAAAACGTGTAGCGGAAGATTGTGGAAATGGACTTTTTTGCTTTATTTTTGGTTAAAAGATGGGCTTTTATGTTAATGGGCCAGAAATTCAAAAACTTGGTCAAAATGTAATGTCGTACGATTTCACCGATTTTAGCGATTTTGTTCCAAGTTAACTCGTGTAAGCTCGCTCCAATCACCGATTTTATGCAAAGGCGAGTCTACAAGCGTTTTGTCACGAAATCGGCACCTGATATCGTGAACTCGTACGATGTTACAAGTTATCACGCGTTATTGACAACATTGCATCTGGGTCTAAAGTCCACTCAGCATCGCAGAAACTAGTGGAATGTTCAAATACACTATGGTACAGTGCTATGGTGTCGCTATATCTGTTATTTAACAACACTTTGTACTAAATAGTGCATCATAGAACAATAACAATTTGTTCAAATTCACTACACTATAGCGCCATTATAGCCGCTATTTGACACCACTTAGGGGAATAACCAAAGAAGTAGTATCCCAAGCACAACCTATGGTTTTAAGAAATTTGTAATCCTGATGATGATGAAATACTAGGAAATAGGGAGAGTTTCCATTAAGTAAGGTGGATAGTAGTCTATTTATAAGGCATGTGGCTGTAAAGAAGGCATGGTCCCAGAATCGGTTGGGAAAATTGGCTTGATCAAGCTACGTAAGACCGGTTTAAACTACATGTCTATGCTTTCTTTCAACTGAACCGTTTTGATGATGGGTAGGGACAAGATAGCCTATGAAGGATACCCAATTCTGCCAGAATTGAGTTGAAGTTCAACCATTGATTTAAACCAATTGAAAATAGGAAGAGTATTGGACTTTTGAATGAGGGAATAAACCCAAGTGTACCTGGTACGCATGTAAGAAGGTAACAAAAACCATAAGAAGATTCAATTTGGGCAGGTTCCCACAAATCACAGCAGATTAGATCAGGAGGGTTAGAGTAGTCGGTGTTAGAGGGAGAGCAAAAAAGGCAATGTGCCTTGCCTAAACAACATGCATTGAGATCTTACATAGAAAAGAGATACGGGCAAAGTAGTCGTTACAAGACTTGGACAATTCTCAACCCCTTGAGGTGGATTTTTGTTGAGTTAGGCGTAGCTCAAATTCTAAATATAATGGTTAGTTTTCATGGATTTAGGAGCGGTAAAGAGGTTAAGCTCGAATGTTGGAGTGCAGTTCTCGAATGTTTAAGGAGATTTCTGTGGCATTATATTTGATTTTGGAAGGTTAGTTGTTTGGCTGTTATTCAAAGTTACACATGTCCTTTAATGGGTTCCGTATAAGATATGTTGAAGGACGGAACACTGTTGCTCCATTGATTCTCTATTTCTTTGTTGTTTTGTGTCTTGTTCTAATGTTAAGGACCCTATCCTCCCATATTTTTGTTTTTCTCTCTCCATCTTAATGACTTCGTTTTGTTAACAAAAAAGGATTTAAGGAGAAGCCATTCAAACATGTTTTTTCTTGTTACAGGAAAAAAATCTGCTACTAGAATGTTATTGATTAGGCTTGAAACGTTAAGGGAGACTAAATTTCTCTATTAAGATAATCTATATAGCATTGCAGACCATGTTTTGAGTTTTGGTACGTGACTTTGTGTTTGTGTCGTAGCCTCTTATTATGATCTGGCATTGATAGTATGCAGCTAAAATGTGATGTATACAACATTTATATATTAACTTTATCAGCTAGTATTTTGCTTATGGCTTGAATATGATTGCTCTACACAAATAATATAATATTGTTTATGTTAGTGCACTGCACATGTTCAGTGTTAGTCTAGTTTAGCGGATCAGAAAATAATTTGTTACTATTATTAACTATAACACTATGACCAACTACTTTAACCCGCTGTATATATATTCTAAGCTATTGTGATCAAATCAGATATAAATTCATGTGAAATCATCAGTTCCTCCCATATGTCTCCCCAATTTTCTCATTCTTTCTTGTAACAGATTTAGGTATGACCTTTGCTTGTGTTTGTATTTATATTTCAGTTATTGTAGCAGCAAATGGATTGCAAGCTTGGAAGATTTTGGAGGATTTAACCAATCATATTGATCTTGTTTTAACTGAGGTAGCAATGCCAGGCTTGTCAGGCATTGCTCTTCTATACAAGATTATGGGCCACAACACACGGAAAAATGTTCCAGTAATTAGTAAGTCTTTCTAAGTGCCTATATATGTTTGGTTTGAAGTATTTCTTTCTCTCATCGTATGCTGTAATGGAGCTACTCTTTTCTATGGCTTCTAATGGGATTGGTCTGCAGTGATGTCAGCTCATGACTCTATGGGTTTAGTCTTTAAGTGTTTGTCAAAGGGTGCTGTCGACTTTCTAGTTAAACCCATACGGAAGAATGAGCTTAAAAACCTATGGCAGCACGTTTGGAGGAGATGTCATAGTGTAAGCTGACCTGAATTTTTTTTTAATTACATTGCTATAGATTAATAAATGTCCAATGCTATTAGTAGATTGTTGCCTTTTGCAAAATCGATGGAGTCATAACTCATAACATCATTTCAAGATTTGCTGTACATGTGTGAGAGCCACCTTGTTTTTAAAATGTTGTGGACAGGTTTTGGTCCAATGTCAATGAAAATTTTGTGATATCTTCATGCTTTGTTTGATATGACATGGGCCTCCAATTACTTTGTTAATTAAGACTTGTTTTGTTTCTTTCTCTTCAGTCTAGTGGGAGTGGCAGTGAAAGCGGCACACAAACCCAAAAATCTGTGAAATTAAAGAGTCTCGAGAAGTTTGATAACAATTCTGGAAGCAATGACGAGGAAGATAATGGAAGTACAGGTTTGAATAACGGGGATGGAAGTGACAATGGTAGTGGCACTCAGGTATAACTTTTATATGCGGAATGTGTAATATTTGTTGGAAAATCTCATGCATGGACTATATTGTAAGGAATGTAAATAGATTAACATTGTATAGTATCATTTCATCACAATAGTTGGGTAACTATGTTTGTACCTTTTTCATTTTACATTCTATGTAATTCACCTCTGTTGTGTAATTTAAATACACAGATTCAGATCACATGTCAGCTTGTTTTCCTCTTTCCTAAGATGGTATCACTATCTAGAGTTTGGAAAAAGACAACCTTAACCTAGAATAACTTGGATTCACTGCCCACATGTTAAAAATTTGTTGGGAAGCCATAAATATTTTTCTAGAAGTTGTGTTTTATTTTTGGTTTCCAACCTCCTTTGCACGTTCTCATTTTGGCTATTTTAGACGTTAGACGACCACTTTTGCCACCGTTAAGAGAGATTTAGGTTGCTAGCGCCATCCTTGCTCAACGTTAGGGCCTTGTGTTTTCAGTCCTAAAAGTCATTGACACACTCTCATTCCTGCCAATTTTGGCTAAATTCACCACCAGGTTAATGCATCATCAGCAGTGCTAATTGCGGCAGTTTTTTCCTGGTATACAATTTTCATCTGTCATCACGCCGAATATTCATTCCTTGCCTTGAACTGGGCTTTACAGAGTTATCATTTATCCTCTAGGACTGCCATAGTTTGACTTATAGTATTTCTTTGTCTCCCTCTACTTCTAATTATTGGGTTGTCTCCCTCACTTTGCACGAAGTCGCCAAAGGATTTTGATTTTTGAATGTGAGGTTTGTGGTTGTTGAATTTATGGGTTTTAGATAGAAGGAGGAGAGAAATAATAAGTTTGAATATTATGACAATAACTTGATAGTAGCTTGATACAAAAGACTAAACTCTAACCCCTATTTATAAGAAAGATGACTCCTAATCCTAAATATATAAGAACATAAGGAAGCAACTCATGATGATAACTGTTAGAATATTAAAAAATATCTTATAATATCTTTTATATTATATTAGAGTATCTTAAATTATTTCTTAGGATCAATTTATAATTATAGAGATATCTTAGAATATCTCTTATTATTATTATGATTTATTCATAATTTAGGATTTAGTCTATGTTTCTCTATAAATAGAGATTAGTATTGAGTCTATTGTAATCAAGTCAGCATTAAGCTATTATCAATAATATTCAAACCCTTATTATTTTCTCTCCTCCTTTTCTCTAAAATCTCACACTTTCAACATGGTATCTAGAGCCTATTTCGATCCTCCTTGAACGATTCCGCCTCTATTCCGCTGTCGAGTTTCCAACAATTAGGGAATATAATTATAGTTTCTCTTTTCTAATATTTCAATATTCGGTGATATTTTTTTGTAGCTTTTCGTTTATTTTCAGCAGATCAGTCACAGCACTGTTTATCGCGCGGTACTGTTCACTGCACAAAAAAAAAAAAAAAAAAATTTATTATTATTAGGGTTCTATAAACCTTTCTACAACCCATTAGGGTTTGGCGCTCCAACCAACTGAGCTAAAGAGCTAATAGCACATAATACCCCATGAAGGTAGCCCTTATAGGTAGGGGAAACAACGGGGTGGTAAAGTTTACTTTGAGAATCATTATCATTTGCATACTTAAGGGTAGAATTGGGGGACTTTGTGGCATTTATAGCAGCTGGAAATATACAGAGCTCCAGAAGACTTTCGTATAATTGTCCATAGCATGAACCCTAACTATGGCCATCTTGACCCCATTGCTGTTGGTGCCCTCATTGCCATCACTGCCCTTGCTGTCTACAGCACCAAAGGCTCTTCTATTTTCAACTACGTTGCTACTATCTTTCACATGTTTGTCATTGTCTTCATTATTATTGCTGGTCTCATCAAAGCCAAACCCGAAAACTACTCTCCATTTACTCCTTTTGGTGTTCACGGTATGATTGATGCTTCTGCTGTTCTTTTCTTTGCTTATGTTGGCTTTGATGCTGTTTCAACTATGGCTGAGGAAACCAAGAATCCTGGCAGAGACATTCCTATTGGTCTTGTTGGATCTATGTTGATTACCACCATATTATATTGCTTACTAGCTACAACACTTTGTCTCATGCAGAATTATAAAGATATAGATGTTAATGCACCTTTTTCGGTTGCATTTGGTGCTGTTGGTCAAGCTCGTTATTTAACTCACATTGCACGTACTCACATGATGCCACCTTGGTTTGCTCTTGTTGATCATAGAACTGGGACACCTATGAATGCTACTATCTCAATACTTGCAGCTTCTGGTGTTGTTGCTTTTTTTCACTGATCTTGCTATTCTCTCTAACATTTTGTCAATTTCCACCTTATTTATATTTTCCCTTGTGGCCTTAGCGCTTTTAGTAAGGCGTTATTATTCAAGTGGAGTAACTACAAAAGGAGATCAACGCAATTTCATTATGGGTCTTGTGTTGATTATTGGCTCTTCAATTGGAATTTCAGCTTATTGGAATAATAGTACTGATGGCTGGATTGGTTATTTAGTTTTTGTTCCACTGTGGATTTTAGGGACGGGTGGTATTTGGCTTTTTGTACCAATGGCAAAGAAGCCTACAATTTGGGGAGTTCCTTTGGTTCCTTGGCTACCTTCTTTGTCTATTGCTATTAACATATTTCTTCTTGGCTCTATTGATAAAGATTCATATATAAGATTTGTAATTCAATGGATGGGATTCTTCTTGGTGCACGATTATTCTCTCTTCGATGGTTCCAGATCTGCCCTTACGCTCCAATTTTGATCAGCGAAAATATGTGTCATTGTTCAAACAGCCATTATCTCTCCTGTTTTGGACGCATTTTCTGATTACGTTCATTGATCATGACTTTGTTTCGTTAGAGTCGCGCTGCTTCTTCTTCGGTGTTTGTCATGCAATTTAGTTCTTACTAATATATTATAAAAGTGGTTTTTATTCCCACCGACGATCATTTTGGTGGTGTACCTTTTTCCACATATGAATTATATTAGTGATGACTTTTTCCGTTAGTGGTTATTCTAACGGTGCCTTTTATTTTCATGACTTACTTTACCTTGGCAATTTGTCCCAGATGCACTAGCCTTGTCTTTCTCTCCTTGAAGCACGCCTCTCTCTCCTTGAAGCAGATTTAAGTTTAAATATTTTGAGTCTCCATTATTATGGTTTGAAGCTTCCAAATGCAGTTTTTTAGAAGAACGGAGCTTGCTTTTTTCAATTGCCTGCCATGAATTTTTCTCAGGCTAATGATCAATCAGACTATCTGGTTAGGCTATATTTATAGCTATTCTTTCCGACTTCACATGCATCCCTGAGTTGCCTCTCCATTATTATTGGTTTGAAGCTTCCAAATGCAGTTTTTTAGAAGAACGGAGCTTGCTTTTTTCAATTGCCTTCCATGAATTTCTCTCAGGCTGATGATTAATCAGACTATCTGGCTAGGCTATATTTATAGCAATTCTCTCCGACTTCGCATGCATCCCTGAGTTGCCTCTCCATATTTTTTATTATTTTGTGGAGCAAAATATTTTCTTGTAGCAAGCTAAAGCTTAGTAAGCTTTAGCTTGAGGGGGAGTGTTAGAATATTAAAAAATATCTTATAATATCTTTTATATTATATTATAGTATCTTAAATTATTTCTTAGGATCAATTTATAATTATAGAGATATCTTAGAATATCTCTTATTATTATTATGATTTATTCATAATTTAGGATTTAGTCTATGTTTCTCTATAAATAGAGATTAGTATTGAGTCTATTGTAATCAAGTCAGCATTAAGCTATTATCAATAATATTCAAACCCTTATTATTTTCTCTCCTCCTTTTCTCTAAAATCTCACACTTTCAACAATAACTAAGTAATGTGGAAACTAATCTTAAGAGATAATCTAAGATACCTTAAGATTAAATACTGATCCTACGAGATGAACTAAGATATTCTGACATAATATGAAGATATTATAAGATGTTTTCATATATTCTAACAAGGGTGGTATCCAATTTCACCTCTAAGTTAGGATATCTGTGTATCCTGTTCTCCATAGACTCTAATTTACTTCTAGTTAGGTGAAAATTGTGCGTTTTCATGATTTGGTTTCACGTCTCTAAGTTTTCATTTATTTTTCATGTCTCCAATTAAAATTTTAACATTTGCTAAAAGCATGCATCGTGACACCATCTCTTGCACCATGACTCCATTTAAGGAAATCAGTTTGACTCGGGTTTTGCAACACTGGTTAGAGGTAGAGGTAGTAAGAGATCAATGAAAACTAATAGTCTATTATTATTTATTAGACATAATTATTTAATCCATGTAGCCAATACACCTAGGCAAAAAATGATTTAGTTGTTTTGAGATTCCATAATTGTGAAATGTGGACATCTGACAAGCCTTAAGTGACATGTCAGTTTTTTGTGACGCCCCTTTATTTTATTGGAGTATGTGCAAGAGTCACGTGTAATAGGAGATGTGGTTCATAATCTGATGTATATGGCCAAGAAATGAACTATACTAACAAAATATTTTGTGTTGATAACTTGCAATCATGTAACCGTCAGGATTTATCTGTTTCACATCATGTAAACATGATTCATTTTGTTATCATCAGACATTTTATAGCTTAAGAACATAAACCTAGTTAGGTGGAAGTTCTTGAGTCTTCAAATTGACACATTCTAAAACAGCTTGTGTGGAATTAGTAACAAGTGTGGAACATCGTGCTTGGGATTAGTTTAATGCAAAGAAGGTGGTTCATGTAGTTGCAACTGTCTGACTAGCATGAAAGACAGTTACCACTTTTCTAGTATTTGATAAAGTAAAAGGATAAAAGCCTTCGTACTGTAATAGTTATCCATTAATACATCAAACATTTAGTAAAAGGAAGAAAACAGTTAAACAGAAAACACCACAGCAGGCCGTCTGTGTACTGGATAAAGCTAACTAGCCAGTAATGTCATGCATAGGTCTTATTCTATTTTTTTTAACCAAAAGCTGCTTGTCAATTTCATTATTTTCTCCTTTGGCAGAGCTCCTGGACCAAACAAGCTGTAGAAGTTGACAGTCCTAAACCAGTCTCTCAGTGGGATCAGATAGCTGAGGGTCCAGAAAGCACTTGTGCTCAAGTTATTCACTCCAATGCTGAAGTTTGTAGGAACAAGATGGTTCCTCCAGTTATAAAGGAGTGTCCAGAACAAAAAGAACAAATAGGTAAGGTCAAGCTGCCTTGAGCTTCTTGTCACTGCAATGACTCTTTCTTACTCCAAGTCACCCTAACAGTATGTGTGATGCTTGTGGTATTAATATTACGGTGTTATTTCAAGCTTTTCATGGTTTTGTCTATTGCTGACCTCAACATATAGGTAACATTTAATCTTATTAAAATACAAGTTATGTTTTGTGGAAGAATTTTTTAAAACAATTTCTTCCATGCAATTGACTTTAACATTTTCTTCCTTGTTTTCATTATGTTACTCCAATTTTGGTTTTCCTTTAGAAACTTCATTCAGCAGCAAGTGATGCATTAGAAGATATGTAGATTTTGACTGTATCTGGGATGTGCTTATCAGTTTCTTGATTCATTGAGTCAAGGCTTAATAATGCAAAATCACAAGTTTCATCTGAATCCTGTACTATGTGTGCAATATTTTAATGTTCCTATTCCTATGTTAAATTCCGTATTTAATAGTGCATCTTTCATGCTTAGATGTTTTCAAGATTGCACCTATAATTGTTCAATTCCTTTTTACTGTTATTCAGCAGCGTTGGAGTTTTTATTTTTACAATTGATGTTCTATCTTGTTTTGTTACTTATTCAATGAATAACATGTGTAACCCCTGCTCCAAGTGCTGGAGACCAGCAATTCGTAAATGCATTCATGCCCCTATGTGTTTGTATATGCACATACTTTTTTGTGGATTATGGATTGTATTTTTTTTCCCTCTGTAAGAGATGAAAGTTGACTTGGTAGATGACCGACTATATATATGAGGTTCCAGTCAAAACTGCAGGTTCAAAACATATCAGCACACTTGATGTGGGTCCCTCTACATTCAATGAGCAAATTAATAGAGGACAACTGGACCTTAATTGTGAAAATCAATCTGGCAAACTAAGGTGCAAAGGGCTTTCATTATCTGATGCTGTGACTAGCACTTCTGATTCTCAAATGAGAAGCGGAGAAATTGAACCCCTAAATAGAAGATCCAAGTCCTCAGATATTGAAAATAAAGGTACTAATAATGTTGAAGAGCTGCTATCTCTTGAGCTCAGTTTAAAGAGGCTTAGAGGAGTTGAAGAAGCTGTTACTACAGTTCAGGATGAACGAAATGTTTTAAGACATTCTGATCTGTCTGCTTTCTCAAGGTATGATGATTTGGTGTTATTGCTTTCCATTTTGAATTATTTTGAGGATCAGCAACTCTATTATTGTTATAAGTCTTTTTCCACAGGTACAATGCGGCCTTTAATGGTAAGAAGTCTCCCACCGGATGTGTCGGAAGCAACTCTCCGCAAAATAACAGCTTAGAAGTTACAAAGAAAAATTCATCTTGTGACGATCAATCTCATTCTAGTGGCAACCCTCCTAACCAGAACTCAAATGATGCTAGCAATAACAATGATATGGGCTCTACTACTAATAATGCTTTTATTAAATCTGCAGTTATAAGTGAGCCAGCAGTGGTATCAACAACCAAATTTTTGTGCCAAACATCTGCTTTCCAGCTCATAAAGAACAGTCTCACGTGTACCTCTCAACAAGATGTCTTACATAATACTGAAGATATGACAACAACAATGCTGGCACCACCTAAAGTTGACACTCATAAGGATTCTGCAACTCAGGACTTTGAAGATATGACAACAACAATGCTGGCACCACCTAAACTTGACACTCATAAGGATTCTGCAACTCAGGATTTTCATCGCCATTATGAAAACCATAACTATATTGCTAACATGCAGCATCAATTGCCACCTGAGCATGATGCTGAATCTTTAAAGAAAATGACTTCCGTTGCTCCACACTTTGGGTCATCAAATGTGGTTGAAGTACTAGTTGAAGGTAATATGGGAAATTACAGTATCAATAGAAGTGCTTCAGGCAGCAACAATGGAAGCAATGGACAAAATGGGAGCAGTAATGCAATTAATGCTGCAGGGACAAACATAGAAAGCAACAATGGACTCACTGGGAATAGTGGCAGTGGTGATGCTAGTGGGAGTGGAAGTGCCAACAGAGTAGATCAAAACAAGAATTCTCAAAGGGAAGCAGCCCTGGCTAAATTTCGCCAAAAAAGAAAGGAGAGAGAAGAAAGGTGTTTTCATAAAAAGGTAACTGAGGACAGAGGACATACGTAAATGATTTATTACCCATTAAGCTCAAAAATGCTTTTGATCCTATCCTATATCTTTAATTTAATTTCACACTATTAGTTTCTATTTTCAATTTTAGTTCCTATATTTGACAAAAATATGCCTTTAGTCCTTAAATGTGCAGTCCCCACAATAGTACTAAAAACATTTATTTTTGTCAATTGGATGGACTAAAAATGGACCAAAAACATGTTTAAATGATCTGTTGCTATGGTTATACTCATTGGAACAGGAAATTTTATGATGATATAGTGGACATTACCTCCACTCAGAGATCTACCTCAGTAAATACAGATTTCTGAAAAACACACAAGGAAATTGGAAAATAGCAATGGCATCCTGCTATGCAGTATGCACAGGAAATCCCCAGCACATCCCTCTCCTCTCTAAAACCTCAATTATTTTCCAACTGTGTTTCACCCCCACCCGCACCCGTTTACATTTATCCCATCTGCTGGTTGTGATACCACAATCATTCCCTCCATGCTCATCAATCCAGTTTTCCTAGTTGTGAACCTTCTCTTATGTGAGAGAAGTCAGTTGCTCCTTTGCTCTAGATTTTGAACATTCCATGTCTTGGAATATGTTAAGAGTTCATTGAAACTGTGATTAGATTTTATTAAACTGAGAAGGGGAGTGCTGTACATAGGAAGACAAGATATAAACACCAATCTTGGATGATGATTAAAACCTAGAGTGAGGTTGAGAAGAGCTGACATTACTGTTTTTCAGATGTTGATTGGTCAATTTGGTTATTTTTGCTTTTGGGTCACCATAAGTTGACGCTCACCTATCCCCGAGGATAAATATCCTTGGATAGCAAGTTTGGCATTTCTATTAAACAGGATCATTTGTATATTTGACTTCACTCAAAAAGTGATGCATGTTTCCATCATTCTGTGGGCGATGCAGGCTACTGCTCTACAAATTGCAGTGAATTTCTCCCATGTATTTTGGAGCTAACTCAATATGGTTTGAATTTCAGGTTCGATATCAGAGTAGAAAGAAATTAGCTGAACAACGACCGCGATTTCGTGGGCAATTTGTGCGACAGTCCTCAAACGATAATGCAAGTGAGGCGACAGATAGTTGACTCAGAGCTTTTGACACAATAGCGTAATAGTGAGATATACGGATAAGGAAAGGTCCAGATGCCTTCATGTGGAATTTGGGAATTGTTCTCTCTCCGTGTAAATGCGTAATGGACTCCAGTTATTCCAACTTGTTCAATTGGTATCCAAATGAATGCGTTGTGACAACTATTGTTATGTTGATTGTGTTATATAACTTACATCTCGTGGCTATAATATCTATAACTTTTTTCATGACGTTGTGCTAGACAATTGAATTAGAAAGTGTGGCTCATCAACCAACTGGCTACTTATTGTGTGCGTGGCTAGAGCGATCAAGAAATAACATTACCTAATATTAAGGGTGTTCAACACCCTTTCTTGCTGGCCCGGAATTGACTCGTTTCTCAATGAAACAGCGAAGAGGGTCCGTTTAGCCTGCACCTATGTAGTATTGGTCCAAGATGGACAATGAATTTTTAACCTTTAGATTAATCTCATCCTCACCATTATAACATATACTCTTCCACATGTAGTTCATCTCTCATGTATGACCTTTCTCATCAGCGATGACTATCAAAGCTCCACCCAAATCTATCTCCTCCACTCTCATAATCCCTCCAATTTTATTGACATCACTACTATAAAAAATTTGTACAGTTATTTGAAATAAAAATATGTAAAGAAAAATTCAATTTGTTGTGTTTTTTTTTTCCTCTTCAGATTTTTTGAGACCGATAGCTTCAAATTTAAGAGCTTTATTTTTTTATTTTACTTTTATGTTCCACCCTTTTCCAAGTCTGAACCGATGTCATCTGCATGTGAGCAACTACGACCAAATCTTTAGATTTTGCACCTTTCTCCCTTCAAAACAAAATATAACATAGCAAAAATCCATTAACAAAATACTGAAATAGAAACAAATTAAAAATCCATTTAACACACTGAAACAAACAAATTACTTCGTTAAGTTTTATTAATTCTTTCTTTTTTTTTTTTTGTTACTTTTGTCTTTTATTAATTTTTTTTTGAATGCTGTGTTTTAGCTGGTTTTTTTTTTAATAATCAATATAATTATTTAGTTTATTAAAAAATTTAAATTTAAAAGTAGTTTCAAACTGTCAAATTCAACAAAGTTCAAAAATGAAAAACTCAACAAATTTAAAATCGAAATGCCTAAAATGAAAAAGTGGTGGTTGTTTATTTTAGTTGGTGTTCAACTTATTTTTCAAAACAATGTGGTGGTTGCTTAAAGGGATAGAGATGTAGAAAAATGTAAAAAGAGAAAATGTGAAAGAAGAAAAATAGATTGAGTATAGATAGTACACTATAATATTGTGAAGCGTATAATTTCATCTTTACCGTTTAAATTATTTAATAATATATTTACGATTATAATGAAATTGGTCCAATATAGATCATTCTTTTTGTTGGTTATTTAATAATATATTTACGATTATAATAAAATTAGTTTAATATAGACCATTCTTTTTGTTCTTTTTGTTGGTCCAAACTATACGGACCCCAACAAAGATCCCCTAATCTCAGAGTTTTCTCATATTGTAGTAATGTAAAACTTTGATCTGATATCGAAAAATGAGATTAATGATGTTATCGACAATTGTAATCTAGTAGTGTTTTTGTACATTGTGAGTAAATATTAAGGGTGGATGTACAATCATCATAAAATAGAGACGAAGTAGAGCCACATTTTTGTTAGTTGTACTTTAAATTTTTTAACGTTTAAGGCCACTTTTAACTTAGTATCATGTTGGAGACATATTTATTATAATATATTAAAACAAATCCCCCAAATCTATCGATTGACGCATCATACACTTATGTGCCACATCATAACATTTGTTCTACATCACTTATATTCTTACGTGACACCGTTCATATGCTTATACAATTTATCTTACATATTTTATTTCTCAATTTAACTTTTGCATCTCACACATCATTATATACATATGTTGAAAATCCACACGCAAAAACTCTTCATGAAAATAATTTTACAATCAAAATTATTCATGAAAATAATTTTACTATTAAAGCTCCTGATGAAAATAATTTTACTATATTCTCACTTCAATCAACTTTCAGTACTCCTCTGATTTTAACTTTGAATATTCAGATTAGTTGGTAACCAAATACATTATATCTTATGTTATCTCAAGAATCATACTTTCAATTTATTCTTAAACATTAGTGGATGACACAATACAAAGTTTTGTCGTTTATATAACATTAATTCATTCATGGTTTTTCAATTTTCACCCAAATATCAATGAGAAATGTGAGATTATGTAACCTATTGGTGACTTCCTCAATCAAATTAGGTCACTTTCTTTCTCCAATTAAATTTTATCCATATTCTATTTTTTATTTTTTATTTATCTATGCAGTTCTAATCTAATATGGTTTCTCAATTCTCACCCCAAATATCAATGAGAAATGTGACATTATGTAACCTTTTTAGTAACTTCATAAACTAGGTCAGTTTATCTTTAGATCATTTTCTTTCTCCATTTAATTTTACTCATATTCTATTTTTTATTTATTTATTTATCTATGTCTTTCAGCTCTATTTTAATATCTCAAAATTCTTATCAAAAGAGAACATAACACACATATAAGATACTATCATAATAAACTTATTTATTTTAAGTTAATTACTTAGAATATTTAACGATCTTAACTGACCGTTTAATTAAAGCATATACTTGCATTTTAACTTGTGTCACAAAACACAAAATAATCTCTAAATTTGACATGACACTATACGAAACTTATGATCAATAAATCATTGAAAATACACTCAGGATCCGTCCCAACACAGTATGATTCTAACTGTACACTATCCTCTTCATCATAAATAGTTGTATCATTATATAATTTTAATTGACTACAATCAACACAGATATCAATTCAAATAATGATAATGCTAAAAATTAAAAATTAAAATTTTTAATAATGATTATTCTAAAAATTGGAAATTAAAATTCTTCTATAGACCTTCTTTTGTTTATGTGTATAGTTGTTGGAAGTTTAAAGAGTTTTTATAATATATTATTGAACATATAAAAATTAAAATAAAAAATTATTTTTTGACAAATCTAAAGAAAGGGTCTTAGGTACCTCTCCCTTAGACTGAATACACTTCATAAATTATTAAGAAAAAATAAAAAGTCAATGATAGAGATACTATTTACAATAACATCTATATAATAATTAAATCTAGTAGTATTCGATTAAGTATATAATGATCAACATAGGGTAGTTGGTTATCAATGTTGATAATCTTCGTTAACTTGATGTACGTAGTTTACAATTGATATAAAGATATCTAATTTGTGATTTTTCATTTATCTTGAAAATGTGTTGTTAATTATATTATTTTAAAATAATTTTTGAGAAAATTCTTGATTAAAAGGAACAAAATTTACCGCAAAAATTAGATTGAATCAAGTAAAATTTGGATGGTTCGTCTTGGGGTAGCCTAAGGTCAGCCAATCTAGCAGCATCTTTTTTTTGTGTTTTTGAATATTATTTTCATGTAGAGCTAATTTCAATAACGATAGTAATATATAGATTGCATGTCAAAGAGCTTACTTACGTTATGGTTGGAGGTTATCTATGTTCTTATCGATAAAGACTTCAAAATTATGATAATGTGCCCATAAAATTTAAGAATTAAAGAAAGAACTATTTGTGATATGTCTTTTAACAAGCACTTGCAATTTATTAACTCTCATACCTATCAAGAGAGAAGTTTATCCAAATAAATCCAATTTTGTTATAGAAGAATTTTATAACAATAGAATTAGTCTCATTAATTTTAGATTTGATTAGTGTCTTTGTTTCTTTAGTTTTTTTTAGTCCCCCAACATCTTTTGAATTCCAACTCCTTTTTTTTTCTTTCATTTTTGCAATAAATGTTTTATGTCAAAATGATAGATATAGAGTAAAATATAAACTTATTTAAGATGAAAGTCGCTTTCTATATAATAATTTTCACATTTGACATATTTTCTTTATTAGTTGTGGAAATACAAAACATAACGACAAATTTAAATTAATGCTCAAATTGGCACTGGATCAACAAGTAAAGCTTTAATGTGTGTCTTCATTAATCCTTCAGAATGCGTGTAATTATCTTTATCTTTGTAATAAACCTCAATAAAACGTGTCAGGTTGAGAACGGAAGTCAAAAGAGGCAATGGAACTTTAGTTTGCGTAAGACAATCCTCATTCATATCTTTCCATGCATTTTCAACTCCTTTTTGACATTCTTGAATGGCAGCTTCCCTATCAGTATTATATTGTCTCATATAGCATTCTAGAAATGAACAAACATGCCCTCTTTTCTGTTCAAACTGCACGTCATAAAAAAGTTATTACATAAATATTAATATCATTATTTGTGATTAAATAATATATTTGAGATTTTATTGACTATCTAATGACAATGAAAAAAAAATCATAATTTATCACTATCACGTCACTTTGATATATTAATTCTTAAATATTTGCACAAATATTTGTCAGATTAGATATAATGGGACATGTATAAAACTTGTTTACACTCACAATTCATTATTAGTCCTTACACTCATATATTAATGATAGAGAAATATTTTAGAATGACATATAATAATAAAAAATAATATAAAATACCTCATTGGACACAATTTCATCATTTAACCTACAAACAAGAGCAGCACCATTTACAATTTTTGGCATATTAGTGACCCAATTGAAGATGTCTTCCGTGGCTATATCTCCCATGCCAATATAAGAAGTTGTAGACAACACTGGATAACCAGATGTTATCTTTGATATGGACATGTACTCATCTATTGTTGGTACATAGTTATTGTCCAACCATCTTGCCTCAGTCATATAAGCTTGGACTATTTTCTTGAACTGTCATCACCATGCAATATAAATTATTAATAGAATATCTATAAAAAATATTTTTCTTCATTTTATGATGTTAAATTATATTATTATTTAATTTATTGATAAGGAGTTTTACTTTTACAAAATTTAATGTTAAATAAATTATTCTTCTTGCTATGATTTTACCATATAGAACAATTCTCTATTTTTTTTTATAAATAAATAAAATTTATTAATAAAAATATTTTGAGTGAAAAAATCATTTATAAACTTTTCATAAATTTGTATTCGGAAATTAAGCATACAATAACTTTTAACAAAGTTGTTTTTACATGAAATTATTTTTCAAAGTTAAAATCAACCAAAGAAACAGATTAAAACTCATGCTTTGTTCAAATCTAATAATAATAATAATAATAATAATAATAATAATAATAATAATAATAATAATAATAATAATAATAATAATAATAATAATAATAATAATAATAATATAAAAAAATAAAAACTCTTACATCTTTTACAAAGTAGTTTAGGGTATATATTCTTTCTTCTTTCCTCATTTCTTGCTCTATTTCCTCATAAACATTTAAGAGAGACTTGTAAAGTATCTTCATGTAATTTGGAAGATCATCCAAACAACTAATATCCCACCTGAAAATCACTTTCATTACAATATATAAATCCTTGTGTCTTTATTTAAATAATTAGAGTAAAAATATGTGAAGAAGATATGTGTCATTACTAGAAAAAAAAGATAGAATTAGAAACCATAATTAGTAACCAAAAATAAGTTATTTTTTAATTTTTCCTCACAAAATTCAGGATGGAATCGATTCTACCTCTAATTTTTTGTCTATAATTTAATCTTTTTTAATATTGTATATAAACGATGATTTACCTTTCAACAGCCTTGGTAAATAGTTCCAACTCATCAACAGTTCCGTAAGAGTCGTATGTATCATCAATAAATGATAGGTGAGCGATTACTTTTGACATCATTTTTCTTGCTTGAGAATATTGGGGTTCAAAGTATACTGACATACTCCAAAAGCAACATTCTACTATTCTATCTCGTGCAAATGGTAGTTTTTTAGTAATGCCCAACTCCTTCGACCATCTATCAAGATCCCATATAAGATATTAGCTAGTTTGATATTTTATTTTGCTGCATATTAAGGAGTGCGTGATTTGAAGTACTTACTTGCAAATATTTCCAAACTCCATTTGATGTAGGCTTTGGAGCATATTAAAATCCAATTTTGCCAACCTGAGTAGAATTACATTATGGGAAGTATTTTGCTCGTATATGGAAATGTAGCGTCGTGCCTCTAGTCTAGGCAAGTTTCTGCGAAGAGATTGTGTTAAGCTATGTTTGACTTGTGCTGCAAGAGAAGGACTCAATTGAGTGGAAATGGACTCAAGGTGAGTAGACGTGAAAGCCAATGCCTCTTCCAAAATTTCCTCTCCGTGAATCATCATATGCGAGGCTTCGAACAAGCTTAGCATCCCCTCCACATCTGTGATGAGTCTTTCACTAAAGTTTCCTTGCTCGTTTTTGAATTTTTTGAACACATCTGTAATTTTTATTGAAAAACCACAATATTAAATGCATGTTAGAGTTTGTAATAGTAAAAAAAATTAAAACAAGAAAGAAAGAACAAGATAATGTATAGTATGATTTCAATGTAATGTAATGTTCATAAATTGGATTCAAGTTGGCTTGATCATTTTGACAATCCTAATATTACTTTATATCATTCATTCTTTGCATGTATGTTAAAACACATAATTAAATTCAAGAGAATAATCAAATTAACAGACTAGGATATGGACATAATGAACATTATAAGAACAAATTGTTGTGAAAGTAGTAATTTCACTTATAGAAATTTAGAGAAAAAAAAGTAGTAATTTATCTACACAAAAATTGATGTGATTCACTAATATACACATATAGGTCATTCAATACATTGGTGGTACTTAAGACAACTTTTCACATTTATTTATTTTTTAAAATTTTCCTCACTAATATTTTGAACATTGTTTTTGTGGCTTGTTATTTTGTATTTATTAATAATTAATGGACTAATTATATAAAAAAGTTTAAAGACCAATATAAAAAGCTATCAATGTAAAAAACTGAAGATAATATACCAGGTGATACGTAAAGTCCTCGTTGTCTTAATACTCTAAATAACACGGTAAGAGAATGAATATTATCTTCAAGAGTTATTTGTCCATTTTCAATATAAGTCATGTGAATAAGTTGCAACATTTCGTCGATCTCATGCTCAAAATGATAGCTGACACCCAAACGACATATTGAATCGATTAAGTTGACTTTGGCCATGGGCATCTCATTCTTTGTGGCTAGCAAGTTTCTCACTTCGTTTTTTAAATAATCAATTTCTGCCACGATATTCTGATCGAGTTCCTGCACGTGTTGAAGAAAAACATGTTCAAAAGTGGTTTATAGTATGCATGAAGAACATAAAAACACAAATTATAGCATTATATACATACCATAGATTCCGAAGCATATTGAAGGAAGAAATCACCCCAAACGGTAGGTGGATAATCAGCAACATTTCTAGGCAAGTCAGATTTTGAATGAGGATCGAAGCTAGCTACAGCAGGCATATTGAAGTTTTCAAATAAAAGTTCCTCTTCTTCTACCACTCTAAGGTTCACTTTGGGAAACAAGATGACAATATAGATAATTTATAGTAAACATTAATACATTAAATTAGTAATTCACATCGTACGTGTACTACTAAAGCATTTAAAATTTAAACTATTCCCTCTTGTAAAAATATTAAATATATTAAAAGAATAAACAATGTGACTCATGTGTTTCCTAATTGAATGCCGGCCCGATTTTGACTCTTACTATGTTTATATATATTATTATTTATATTATATGGTTCATGCTTATTTTCGATTTACAATGTAGTTTTTTATATCAAAATTTATTAGTTAACAATATCTGAATTTAATAAAGTAATTGAGGTTAAGTAGTTAACACACTTTTTTCGAAAAATTCAAATTTGAATTAGGGTTGGAATAATTTTTTTTATCGACCAAACTTCGGATAGTGGAACTTCATTCGCTTATAAATCGAATGATAAAAGTATGTATAAAACTCGAAAGATTATATACATCATCTTTTAAAAGTATGTCATTTGTATTTTTATAATTGAGATAGTGATTTAAATGATATCAGTTCGATAAAAAAAATGTAATTTATATTAAATCGATATCAATCGGATCACCGTTTTATTCGTAAAGACGAAGACAATCATAAACTATTAATTTTAACAAGTATCGTCAACTACGTTTAATTTATTTGTTATTTTTAAATAGGATTCAACAAAAGACCACTTAGTAAAACTCACCTTCAATTAAATTCATCAATTAGTAAACACGATTTAGTAAGAGTTGTTATGTTTTATATTAATTGACCACATGTGTTTAATTCAAACATGAAGGCAACCACTTCATAAAAAAATAAAAAATGAATGCAAGCTGTTAGTGTGCGCACGCCAAGTTTTCCTATAATTAAACATGTGTTTATAATATTTTTATAATTAAACAATATTAGTTTTTTTTTCAACGCAAACAACATTAATTTGGATTGTATTTCAAGCATATTCAAAGCTCGATTTCTAATGAGAATTACGCTGAACTAAATTGAACTAGTGAGGATCTATCTCAAACTACTCTATTGATTCAGAAACAAATTATGTTAAAGTGTCATATAACATGCGCTGATGTCATATTCTATTGATTCAGCATAACACATTTTTCAAATTCTTTATAGATTATCACTGGACTAAAACTATTGAAGTTAATGTTTTCTTCTCTTTCTACAAAAGGTATACAATAAAATCACAATTTTTAAATGATATAAAACAATTCCACTTAAAATTGCCATTCGGCACTTAAATAGTTTAATGTGCCCAAAATACAGCCATATTCATATTTTTGTTTATTTTTTAGATACAAGTTAACTATTAATATATTTTCGATCAATTAATTATTTATTTTATATATACTTTTCACAAGTTTCAAAAGAAACGAAAAAGTGTCATTTTCTATTCTGATTAGTCACGTCGGGTTAATTTATACACACAAAATATTATATCATCCTATATATATTTATTTTGAAGAGAACACTTTGGAAAAATACAACAATAAAAATAAAAATAAAAATTATTTGAATATACAAATTTGACACAATACTATCATTTTGAATATTTCATAAATCTTTAACTAATTTTTATTTTAAAAAACATTAATCACTTATTTAACATATATATCATTAATCACTAAAATACAAAACATTAATTACTTTAGAGTATTGTGATTCGGTGGTTAAAGAAGTATTGTAAAGTGGTTAATTTCATATAATTTAGTAGTTAATAAGATATATGTTTATTAAGTAATTAATAACATAAATTTTAAATTTTAATGATTAATAAAATATTTATAGTGGTTAATGAATAAATTTTTATTTTAAGTTATAAGGTATTTTTTTTTATTTTTTCAATTTAAAAAATTGAAAATAAAGTTTTTCTTTTTTTGCAAAAAAAATATATATAGTACATATGTCAAGTTTTAAGTTTCAATAACACAGTCG
This sequence comes from Cicer arietinum, assembly GCF_000331145.2. Lineage (NCBI taxonomy): Eukaryota > Viridiplantae > Streptophyta > Magnoliopsida > Fabales > Fabaceae > Cicer > Cicer arietinum. Next base: position 19,401,073 of record NC_021163.2, on the reverse strand, counting down.
AAAAGATAAGTCCAATTTGTTCATTTTAGTGCTATTTCTTTCGTCTTCTTATTCGCACATGTTGCTATTACTTTGCGCTTTTATTCCCTTATTTGACTAATTGGTCAAATATTTGAAATAGAGAATTTGAGTGATGTGTCTAACCTTATCAACACTTGTCCTAACGTACCACACATATTCCAATCACTTGTAAGGGTCAATTAACATAGGATGAGTTACTTTGTTTCAACAAATCGTTCATATGCAAAGATATCTAATAAATTATTAACATTTGTCTGAAAAAAAATCTCAAATTGAAATCTTATTGATATCCTAAAAGTCTTAATTCATACTTAAGTCTTGATACATAAGTCGCACTCTGAAACTAAATTGGTTTACTCAAAAATTAAAATTAAAAGTATATATTTTTAAGGAAATTTTTTGGTAAAGAAAAATCAATTATTTGGAAACATTTGAAATATCTTACAAATGTAAAAGGTCTACAATTAACTTTATAAATAAAAAGTTTAACAATAAAGGTAAAATATACACTTAATCTCTAAATCTAGACTTATGAGGTTTTCGGATTTGAACGCGTAATACATTATTGATTAGATGAACAAAATATACTCTTCAAATTTTCAATGCTTTCTATCAATTGGCAACATCACCTCAAATTATTGAGTTATAAAGCACACTAACATAGAATTATTAAAAATTTAAAAACATATAGTTTTACTATTAAAACTCTTCATGAAAATAATTTTACTATCAAAGCTCCTCATGAAAATGATTTTATTATTTTCTCACTTCAATCAACTTTCAGTGCTCCTTCATTTCTAACTTTGTATATTCAGATTAGTTGGTAACCAAATACATCTTATTTTATGTTATCTCAAGAATCATCCTTTCAATTCATTCTTAAATAATGGTGGATAGCACAATTTAGATACAAAATTTGTCGTTTACACAACATTAAATCCTTCATGGCTTCTCAATTATCACCCAAGTATCAATGAGAAATGTGAGATTGTGTAACCTCTTGGTGACTTCCTCAATCAAATTATATCATTTTCTTTCTCCACTTAAATTTTATCCATCTTCTATTTTTCCTCCTTTTTTATCTATGTAATTCTAATCTAATATGGTTTCTCAATTCTCATCCCAAATATCAATGATAAATGTAACATTATGTAACCTTTTGACTGACTTCATAAACTAGGTCAAAACTTATCTTTAGGTTATTTTCTTTCTCCATTTAATTCTACTCATCTTCTATTTTTCCTTTTTTTATCTATGTGTTTCAGCTCTATTTTAATATTGGCAACATACTTTTTTTTGGATACAAATCATTTATTTTTCTTTAACTAAAAGTTCGTTCAACATTTTTGAATTCTTAAATCACAAAATGTCATTTTCAATTCCTTTATTTTTTTAGATTTTTAGTTCAACTATATATAATAGATAATTGAATACAATCAAGTAATACGGTTCATTTTAGCCAAGAGATTACAATGTCAAATAGCATATCAAATTTATTTTGGTAGCCACTCGACCATAAACACTAACTCATGCATTTCGACGATTAAAAAATTAACAATAAAAAATATATCTATTATTACAAACTTATTTTCAAATTAAGTTACTATTGGTAATTCATTGCATTTAAATACATCATAATATTTTAATTACATTTTAATTATTAAAATGTAACAACCATCTTAATACCACAAAGAAGAAGAAAAGACAAACAATTAATAAAATACAATTTATTCATGCCACATTTTTAATAAGATGAATTTGGTGAAAAAAACTAAACCAAAAAAACTAACATTATCTCTAAAGAATAATCATTCTCTATATTTTATACCATAACTTTGTATAATCTCTATGATTAAAAAACTAACCATAAAAAACTTATCTAATATTACAAATTTAATTTCATATTAAGTTATTATTAATAATTCATTACATTTAAATACATCACAATATTTTAATTATATTTTAATAATTAAAATATAACAACCATCTTAAATGAACACAAAATATATAATAAAAACACAATCATCACAATTTAATTTCATAACTTCTATGATTAAAACTAACAGTAAAAAGCATAACTCTTAACAAAATTTATTTCATATTAAATTAGTATTGTTATTTCATTACAAATAAATAAATCACAACATTTTAATTATATTTAAATAATTACAAAAAATCATCTTAAATGACTGCAAAGTATATAAAAACATAATCATCATAACTTAAAACACAATAATCAATTAGAAACATACAACCTTTTAAACAAAAATAAATAAATAATATTGAAACATATTTTTTTTAATAAAAATTAGCAATATAATTGATAAAAAGTTCAATTAATTTGAAATGCTTATTTATATATTAAAATAATTAATATACAATTTTTGTACATTTTTATTATTATTACTGCATTGACACATACATTTATCATATATGTAATGCACAAATAACAATTAGTGAATCTAATAAGTGATTTTAGTGTCTTTTTCTCTTAATAGTTATCCATACATGTATTTACCATGAGCATTTTTGAAATATTTTAAAATGTGGCAGAAAAATGCTACAATTTTAATAATTTCTACTTAATTTATATACTTTTTTTACTCAGATAACTTATATATTTTAATATAAAAATAGAGTATGTGATTTTCAATTTATATAAATTTTCACTTAAATCACAATTAATATTTTATGTCTATGAGATATCAATTAAATGGTAAGATTTTTTATATTATAAATCCGAAATAGTTGTAAAATGGTGATTAGTTCTACTTTGATTAATAATAATTTTTTCATCTCTAAAAAAATTGTTAAGTTTTTATGATTAAACTTTTCCAAAATATTATTTTTATCATATTATTTTAGGAGTAAAAATACTTATTTAATTACAAACTCTACAATTTCTTCAATCTCATGTATTCTTCTTATAACCTTACCTATTTACAAAATTAATACATTAATAAATTATATATATCGAACTCAAAAAAATTTAAATCCCGTGCAAAACGCGGATAATATTCTAATAATATATTAAAGACATAATTGTTCATGTGGTCCTTTAACTTAATTTCAAATAACTCTTCAATTCTTTATCTTTTTTTTTTCTTCCGATTTGGTCATTTATTTAATTTTAAGTAAACAATTTGATCTTTGATATTTTAAAATGTTAACAATGTTATCATTTTTTTTACAAAAATTCATCATAATTTTCAAACAAAACTCATAAAATTAGTTATCATCTTCCATATAATGTAAATTTCATCAAATTTATAACTCAAATATTCAAATAAACTCATACTTTCATTCTTTATATTTTTGAATTTTTGTAATAAAATTAAATAAATGACCAAATCAGAAAGAAAAAAAAAAAAAGATTAAGGAATAAAGTGTTATCTGAAATTAAGTTAAGGGACCGCATGAACAGTTGTGCCTATATTAAAATAGACTTTTAAATACTATTGTGACACATAAGCTAATATTGTCCATTTCATTCAATTATTGTCACTTCAACAAAAATCTCATGTGCCACATATAAAATATATGCTTTCATCCATTCTCTTTCATACTCTTTATTATTCCACGTCCAATTTGCTTTAACACACAATTTAATATTATTATTACTATTTAACATCTAATATTATATAGGCTAAACAGTACGTGCAGTCCCTAACTTAATTTTAGTTAGTCATTTATCTTTTTTTTTTTCTTTTCAATTTAGTCATTTATTTAAATTTTAAGTGACAATTTGATTTTTTATGTTTTAAAATGTCAACAATGTTATCCTTTTGTTTTTACAAAAATTCATCAAAATTTTCAAACAAAACCCATAAAATTAATTATCATATTCAATATAATGCAAATTTCATCAAATTCATAACATACATATTTAAATAAACTCATATTTTCATTCTTTATTTGATAAATTTGATGTTGTTGGAGATGAAAATATGAATTTATTTGAATACTTGAGTTATGCATTTGATGAAATTTACATTATATTGAAGATAATTAATTTTATGGGTTTTGTTTGAAAAATTTGATGAATTTTTGTAAAAAAAAAAAAAGATAACATTGTTGACATTAAACATAAAAGATCAAATTGTCACTTAAAATTAAAATAAATGACCAAATCGGGAAAAAAAAAAAAGATAACATTGTTGACATTAAACATAAAAGATCAAATTGTCACTTAAAATTAAAATAAATGACCAAATCGGGAAAAAAAAAAAAGATAAAAGACTAAAATGTTAGCTGAAATTAAGTTAATGGACTGCATATGCTATTTAGACCTAGATTTATTAACATCTTGAAATTACAATAAAAACCATATAAAAACTTCACAATCATCTTCATAAATGATTCCTTTTTGTAGTTGAATTAATGACATTAATAATTAATGCGTCTACATGGTTCTATATCATGAAATCGTATGCCACATCATTTAAAACGTCATTTTTTTAGTTCAAAAACATGAGAAGATAGACCAAAACTGTCGACTTTTAAAATAAATGGACCAAGTCCATGAATTGGTGAAAATAGAATGACCAAAATTGCAATTAAGCCTAATTTAAACTAAGCTCAAAGATCAATTTACTTGGAATAATTTTATTATTACTATTGATTGTATCATGTGTTAGTGGTGCACTTCTTTTATAATAGAAGATGAGAGTGTAAAAGAATATATTTTCAATGTGAGACTTCAATATTGAAGTAGGAGAGAGTTCTTTTAGATATTTTTAAGTGTTAAACATAATTAAATAATAATATAATACTTAAAGACAATTTTATTTACCTTCATGATATAAATAAGAATTACATACATGTTTCTAACTTTTAAATGACACAAATTTTATCTCAAAACAATATTTATAACTCAAAATATAATTATCGAAAATAGTTAATTTAAACTATAAATGCAATACATTAGACTTGTTCATGAACCAAACAAGTCAAACTAAAATATAACTAAAATTCAATATATTTATTTAACGAGTTTATTCTTCGACTCAAATTCGACTCATTTACTTTATACATTAAGTTCAACAAACTAATTATTTTTTTTTGCATTCGTCCATGTCATTAATTGATTTTCCACACCTCCATCTTGTTTTCAATAGTGTTCGTTTAACATAACTACTACACGTGTTTCTATTACATACAACAAAAATCATCATCTAGGCTTTTTCTTCAATAGTTTTGCCTACGTTCAACTGAAAAGTAAAACACCATGATAAGAACCTCTTAGAATCCAAAATCTACTTTTATTGATTAGAAGAGGACAAAATTTGAGTTGGACTTGTGAGACCCTCCTCTTAATAATTATTGCAATGTGTTAAAGATTCACAGCTGTTACTACTTCAATTGTTCCTAGAAGTTGAACTGTAATCTTAGGGTGGGCAAAACTTTACAACAATTGCGCGTTACATTCTAATCCATAAATACATGGACACACTTTATTGAAGTTTATTTTACCTCAGAACACGTTTAGGGATAAGAGAATATTTTTATCTTTTATTTTTTTAGTTAATGAACATGAAATAATAAAATAATAAAATAATAATATAAAAGTCTTTAAATTTTAATTTGATAGTATACAAAGTTTTACATAATCATTTAATTATAGTTTGTCATATAGATATTTTTAAAATACTTTTAAAGTATTTTAAAAAATTAATATAATAATTATTTTTGCGATTAAATATATATTTACATTGTCGTATAATATTTTCTACACAAGGTGAGTATATTTGGTTTTCAATTTTTCGGCCTAAATATATTTTTAAAAGACAAACGTGTTTTAACTTTTTATTTGAGTTATATTAAAATTACTTTGCAAACTTAATTTTACTTTAAAAGTACGTTTAAGCAAAATATCATTCATAACCGTTTTTTTGCATTTTTCATTTGTTGTTTTGCATGATTTTAGGGCCGCCCAAGACATAAGAAAGCTTAAAGCGATTTTTATTACGAAGTCTTTTAAAGTCTATAATACTATTTTTGAGTAAAATTAATAATTTTTATTTTAAAATTATATTTTTAGACATTTTAGAATAAAAATAATTTATTAAATTAATATAAATGATTTTATGTGATATTTCTTTTTTTATTGCTAATTAAGTCAATTAATTTATTTATTATTTCTAATTAATTTTAGATAAAATTTTATTATTTTTAAATTTAAAAATATGAGAATATGAGGCTTTTTTTTTTAAGTGTAAAATATCTTTGGAGGCCTTTTTTTTAAGTAAAATTTTAATTTTCTTATACCTAAAACAGTTGATTTAGTAATCATACTCTTGAGTCGTTCTACGTGATTTATTTCTATTTATATTCTACTCTAAATTACAATTCCATATATATCTTTAATAAATATATACTTTTTTTAATACATAAACATTTAAAAGTACATTTGATTATATAATCCAAACAAATTTTATTTTATAAAATGAATTTATAGAAAAATATCAAAACTTAATTATATTAGAGAAAACTAATTTTTAAGTAAAAATATATTTGCAAATTGAGATTTTTTAAAAGTACATTTACAAACAATTATTCAAACACATATGATGTTTTTTACCAAAAAATTGTAGATCCAATGGTGTTTTTCAAGGCAATGTTAATTTTTTTAGCATACTGTTTTATTTTAGAGTATTTTTCAATTATCAATGTTACTAATTAATTAATATTGTTAGTTTTTTACAATAACAATAACTATTCATGAATAAGACTTTAGAGATAATTATGATAAAAATCTAACATCTCTAATAATCTAACATTTGTAATCGAGTGAAAATGTAAAATAAAGAGATCATTTTCATTGTCATTTTACTAAATCAATCAAACATTAATTATTTTTTGTTATTCCCTTAAACATTATTAATATACATTTTGGTCAATGTTATTATCTTTTGAATTCTTAATTAATATGAAAAATGATAAATAAATAAACATATCAAGAAACTATTCAAACTTTTTAATAAATATTTGATATTAATTATATATTTCTGTATTCGAACATCGTTTAGTCTACGTGGTTGACTCAACTTGATAAAACAAGAATTAATTGTTGTTGTAATTATATTTTTCTTAATTTGTATTTCAATTTTCAAACCTTACTTAAAAGGGAAAAAATTTACATATTTCAAAACCTAGAACAACATACTTCTTGCACACAATAAGTGATATATTTGTTCACACATAAAAAAATTACTATTAATAAAAGAAAGAATACTTTACCAAATTATTTTTATTAATAGTTTATATATTTTTGATTATCATAAATATAAAATAAAACATAATACTTTAAAATAAATTTTCACAAACTTGTGGTTCAATTTATCACAAGTAACAGTAAAAGGTCATGGGAGTGGTGTTGAGTAGCAATTATTTAAGGTCACATAGTCCTAATGTGGAGAATTGATAGGAGCGAGTGAGTCACAAGACATATGTCCAAAATGCAATTATTTTATTTACATCAAAACGACATCGTATATTTACTTTGGACTTTGTTTCTGTCTGGATCCAGTGAAGCGCAACTACACCAAAAACCAATGATGCTGTAGTGTTTTTCCGACAATAAAGAAACCAATGACGAATTTTATGTCTTTAAAATCACTATGAAATCAAAATTATTACTATTAACAAATAAATAAACGACCTTAGACTAATTCAAAGTGACACAGTCACAGAAAGACGTGATATGAAGTGAGATTGAAAAAGAAAAACGTGACTCCTTTTCATATGAATTTTGAGTGATCGGTGATTTTTTTTCAATATTCAGATACCCATTTGGTTATTTGTTTCAAAAGGAAGAGAAAAACCAAATGGGTTGGATTCCATGTTCTGGAGGTTCCAACAGTAACACTAAGAAGAAGATAAAGAAGAAATTGGAGGAAGTGCAGGACATGCGTGATTCGATCAAAGCTAACCCAGGTAGGTTCTGATGTTGTTCTTTTTATGGTTGAGATTTGGAGAAAAAAATAGTCATCTATGGTTTGTGATAGTGAAACCCTTCTTTGTGATGATTGTGCTTATTCTGGATTTCAAGGTTTTTGAAGTTGAATAACATGATCTAATTTGTCTCATGTTTTTATTTATATGTATATCATATGCTTTGAAAAATGTAATTGGATGAGTGAACTTCATAGATAAAGATAGTTGGCATTTTGATTACAGGATAATCTTAAGAGAGGTATTTTATGCCAGTATTATGTGTTGGATTTCAAGAACTTGTTAGTTTTTTTCAATTTGTAGATTTTGTGCCTTTTAATTTAGTTGTATTTTATCCTTACATTGGGTGTGTTACTAGCTTTGATTCAAGTAAATCTCTATGTCACAGCATACAATAGCCTAAGTTAATTAAACTTGAATGAGAAGGGAATACTATTTTTGAAAAATTAATTGATAAAAAGTTGTAAATAACATTACTATCTATATGCTAGACTATATGATTACTTTAAATAATTTATTTCCTAGAGTTTGGCTCAATTGACCATAACTATAGTCTATCCTAGTAAAAGAATATTTATGAATTATGACACTTCTTCTCAAGTTGGTAAATGAATATCCATCATTCGTAGCTCGCATGTAAGTTCCTAAAGGAACGTGTATTATGTTAATCAATTGATTGCCCAATTTCTTCTTAATGAAGTACCTTTCTATCTTAGTGTGTTTTGTCTTATCACACTGCAACTGTTTTTGAGAATGCTAATTGCCGATTTGTTGTCACAGAGTGGCTTCTAGGAATTTCAAATTTAACTATGAGGTTATCCAATAACTTTCTCTTCGCAGTTGTATCTCATCCTTAGGTCATCACCTGACATAAAAATGTCATCAGCATATACAAGTAGTGTGACAAGATTACCATCTTATGAGTGCTTTAGAAACAGGCTAATGTATATATGAATTATGATCACCTTTACTTTTGTATCCAAGGACATCATTGCTTCTGTGAATCTTCAGGGGGTCTGGTTCGGGAAATAATATTTGAGTAGATTTTTCATATAAATGTTCTCCCACTTGGGGTAGGTTGGTTGGTGTTAGAGTAACAGCTGGTTTCTATTTTAATGCCAGGCATAATGGTGAAAGGAACTGGGTTGAATGAGTTGAAACATAGTATGTGATTGGATGGGTTTTTGGAGAACTCGGTGAGAAAAGTTGAATGGCTTGCCAAATGCTCTGCCACACACTGCAGGAAGGGAAGTGTTATGACTAGATTGTAGACCAAGCCAGATGGTGGTCTATAGGATTGCCAGTTGGAAAGGAGGCAACACAGTGTTGTCAAATAGCGGCTATGGTGGCACTGTAGCGCTATAGCGTAGCAGAATTTGAATAAACTGCCATTGTTTTGTGATATGCATTTGGCACAGGTGTTGTCAAATAGCGACTATATTGCTGTAGCATAGCAGAATCTGAACAAACGCTATTTTCCGTGATCTGCTATTGACAACACTAGGCAGAAGGCAGGGGGTTGCAATGTCATACATGGTGGTTGCAATGAAGGCTGTCTGCTGTTCGATGGCTGCAATGAAGGCAGTCTAGGGTTGAGGTGCAGATGCTGAGTTTCCTAAGTAGGAACTCTAATAGTAACTTGAATGAAAGGGGAACATTTTCTGACAAATTAATCAAATAATTCCTTTCTTAAAATAAGACTCAATTTATGGTAACTAATAATCTAACCTAGTAACAAAATAATTTCAAATGAATTACAAAACTCAAAAGCAGACAATGTGAGACTGTTATGACAATTAACTTCCTTGAAATTGTCATATCAGTTTTCTTAATACTTTTTACTTGAGCTGTTCTCTTTTCAGTTTTTTTACATATGAAGGTTTAAATTGTACCATCAATGGCAATTTTGAAACAATGCATTATATGAGGCGAAATCAGTTTGTGATTCGTTCTGTTAATTTTAAACTACAGCATGCCACATAGTAATTTCTTATTTCAGGACACTGAAGTAACATGCATTGGTTTTAGATGTGAAATCTAAACCTGCTATGATATATGTTTCACCCCATTTAAATCCTTATTTTGTGGATGTGAGTGCAGGGAAATTGAAGAAGAATTCATCTATGAATTCCAGAAGTTCCTCTAAAAATGGAGACTCTGATCACATTGCTGCACAAACATTCCCTTTCCGTGAGTTAGCAACTGCTACTAGAAATTTTAGAGCAGAATGTCTTTTGGGCGAGGGAGGCTTTGGCAGAGTATACAAAGGGCATTTGGAAACTATTAATCAGGTGAATATGTTTCTCATTATTAAATTTTTTTTTTGTTAATGATGAATAGGAGAAAGTTGCAGGGAAATGAAGTTATACTTCCTTTTTCTATGTTATTCGTCGAGTAAATACCCAAAATGGTCCTTTTTTGTTAATGATGAATCAATCTAGTCCCTCACTTTGAAGATATCTCAAATAGTCCCTGACATTATATGATGTTGATCAATTAGTTCTTCCGACAATGTCTAACAGACTTAACCATGGCATTATGACAATGTTACGTAATGTCAAGGACCATTTTGGAATACCTCGATTCAAGTGTCAAAAGCCAGTGACCATTTTAGGTATTTCCTCGTTATTCAACATTTCTTCCTTATCCATATTGCTTAGTTATGACGACCAGTGTAATAGCTTATGAGTTTTGCCAGCATGGAACCGAACTTTAAACTTGTGCATTTTGAGTAGACAACAGATTTAATCTTTTCTAATGTTGAATGTAGACTGTTGCAATTAAGCAACTTGACCGAAATGGGCTACAAGGGAATAGAGAATTCCTTGTTGAAGTGTTGATGTTAAGTCTTCTTCACCACTCTAACCTTGTCAACCTGATTGGTTATTGTGCTGATGGAGATCAAAGGCTTCTAGTTTATGAATATATGCCATTAGGATCATTGGAAGACCACTTACATGGTATTTTGTATATCAATTTTGCTTGTTACATTATCTTTTCTCTTCTCTAATTTTCGTATTATCTTCTGTTGATATTGGTAATATATGTTTGATCTGCAGATATTTCTCCCAGCAAGAAACGACTCGACTGGAACACGAGAATGAAAATAGCTGCGGGGGCAGCAAAAGGGTTGGAATATCTACACGACAAAGCTAACCCTCCTGTCATATACCGAGATTTAAAGTGCTCGAACATTTTGCTTGGTGAAGGGTATCATCCTAAGTTGTCTGATTTTGGTTTGGCTAAAGTTGGCCCTGTGGGGGAAAACACCCATGTATCAACAAGGGTTATGGGAACCTATGGATATTGTGCTCCAGAGTATGCAATGACAGGTCAACTGACTCTGAAATCAGATGTTTATAGCTTTGGTGTAGTTTTGCTGGAAATAATTACTGGAAGGAAAGCGATTGACAATTCAAAATGTGCGGCTGAACAGAATCTTGTTGCATGGGTAAGACACTTGTGCTGTTATTTCATCTTATTGCAAATTTCAATAGTAGTCAGTGTGATTAAATAATGGGAGGTAAATAACTGAGCTGGAAAACATGGTAAGAAATCACCATTTTCATTAAAATTAAAATATTTTATAGTTTTTGGTCTCCTCTTATAAAAGTAACAAAACAAGGTACATAATGAAAGATGTACAAATTTTTCTATAGTTATTTTTGGAGGTTTTATGATCTTCCTCTTTTTTTTCTTCCCTGAATGATAAATTCTGTTTATAGAAAGAAATTCCTTTTATTGAGATGTTTTAGCAATGAAGCTAGAGGTCAAAGTTTTACGTATCCTATAAACTCCGACGAACTTTTGTATATCAAGTTTTGATGTTAAAATTTGAGTAGTAAGTTTGAGACAGATTATTCGTTTAATTGCAGGCTAGACCCTTGTTTAAAGATCGAAGAAAATTCACACAAATGGCTGATCCAATGCTCCAAGGTCAGTATCCTTCAAGAGGGATATACCAGGCCCTTGCCGTTGCAGCAATGTGCGTTCAGGAGCAGGCAAATATGCGTCCAGTTATAGCTGATGTTGTGACAGCTTTGAGTTACCTTGCTTCACAAAGATATGCGCCCAATACACAGACAGTACAAAACTCTCGCCTCGGTCCTGGTACTCCTCCTAGAACCAGGAGGGGTATTTGATAGTGTGGTGCAAGTTTCATATCACTTACTATACACTCCAAGATATATAGGCTTATAGATGTTTAATACTATTTGTGTTATGGTGTTATTCACTTAGTTCATAGCATAGTTGTTAAATATCTTGCAAAATTTTTGTTTCTTATGGTGCACAGAGTTGACCCGATTTTCATTTGGAGATAAGATAGTATTTCCTCACTTTTCCATAAATTTCTGTTCAAGCTTAAGTTAGTGGGATTTCTTTGTCCTGGTTGCTATGTAGTTATGAAGCTCTATGGAAATATAGCTTTTTCTGTTACACGAGAGTATGCTGTGTTGTGACACTTCCTTTCATCTTCTTTGGAAGTTTATCTGGTTGTGTATGGATATTTTATGTAACTTGTATTTTTCTTTTTATCGTGGATTGCAAGTATCACTGCGTCCGAATGGTTCCATTAATGAAGAGTAGTAATAAGCTTCAAATTGCTTGCGCTCACTTTAGCACATCTATTGCAGCAGTAATAATTTGTTAAGTAAACTTTCAGTTTGATCTTTCAAATATTTAAATGTAACATCAGTTTTCTATATCATATAAGATAAAAACTAGTCAAAATAGTATGTGATCATATTTCATCCTATCATAAAATTGGTTGTCACACCAGTGCTATCATACTAATCCTATAAGGAAATTTTTATCTAACTTTTATCAAATTAAATTACGGAGAACTAACATAGTTTTCAGAGGGATAGCAGGTACGGAGCAGTTGTACTCAAATAAAAGGAAACATTTTTAATCCTCTAAACAAATGCATTTTAGATTTTCTTAAATTTCAACGCTTACTGAATCTAGATCGAACATATGAAGCACAAACTCTTGCAAGGAGACATGACAAGAACATGGATATAGAATAATAATTTCATCCAGTAAAACAATGTGCAGACACGTAACAAGATGGATACATCGTAGCAGCTGAACATCTTTTTACCTAGCAGAAACTGTTAGCACCAGCTTTATTATTATAATGGCTATTTTTTCAACTATACTTAGCAAAAAAAATCATTGGAACGATGGTTTCAGATGCAAAAAATATATTTTCTACACCTAATTGATCTATCAACACATCTAACAATTCCTTACATCGGATTTTAGTTTAGTAGAATA